>NC_142801.1:62092701-62245201 GCF_049724085.1 Artemia sp. Qi Xiang Cuo
CTCCATCACCACAATCTAGGACTACGCCAGTTGTACGGCCAGTAGCATATCTATAAATATAAAGAATTAAACTAATAAGACAGGTTGACAAGTTTACGGACAAGCAGAGCTTTGTCTTCTTTTTTTTTGCAATTACAACGAAACGGATTAGTAAATCTAGTTATCATTTTTTATAAATTTGACATTAAATCAGATGATCAAGTGCACCGACTGGCCTTTAAAAATTGAATGTTCACATGACTTAGTTGACACTAAATGGCAACTAAATGTCGTCATTTTAGTTGATCACATGATTCAGTTGACACTAAATCATATGATCAAGTGCACCGAGTGGCCTTTAAAAAATTGAATTTTTACATGATTCAGTTGACACTAAATGTCAACTAAATGTCGTCAATTTAGTTGATCATATGATTCAGTTGACACTAAATCATATGATCAAGTGCACCGAGTGACCTTTAAAAATTGAATGTTCACATGATTTAGTCGACACTAAATGTCAACTAAATGTTGTCAATTTAGTTGATCATATGATTCAGTTGACACTAAATCACATGATCAAGTGCACCGAGTGACCTTTAAAAATTGAATGTTCACATGATTTAGTTGACACTAAATGTCGACTAAATTTTTTCAATTTAGTTGATCATGATTCAATTGACATTAAATCAAATGATCAAGTGCACCTAGTGGCCTTTCAAAATTAAATCAGCTCTATATGATTTGGGTCAGTCTATTTGGAATAGACCAACCGGTCTATTCAGAGCTGTAGCAGAATCAACACGAATTTGAAAGTGTTCCATTACCAACTTGGAGCAGTTCTGCCACCTTCCCATCAATATGGTTTCCTTCTTTTCAGTAGCATAAAAAGCTTGAGACTTGGATATCGTAAAATAATTTCACTGCAGCAGTACAGGGCGTCCATAAAGTCCCTGTGCATTTAAAAAAATTACAACTTTATTTGTATTTACAATAAAAATGATTTGTAAAATGGATTTAAAAGAAGTAAATCTATATTTTTTTTAAGGTTTCATTGAAATTTCATTTAAGTTTCCACAAAATTCGTGAAAACTGTGGAAGTTATAAAATTTGCTCATTGCTTACGGATAGTATTTGTTATGGGGATGCATGCATACATTTTCGGGTGGGATTGGGGGGGGGGGACAAATTTTCTGCTGGGGGTTTTTACGCGGGGGAATTTTCCATAGGGAGGGAAGTTTCCAGGGAGTGAACTTGTCAGGAGAAATTATACAACTGCAGGAATGTGCCAGAATTCTAATTATAAAATTCTTTTTATATATCTTGCTTTTTCTTTTACGTCTCATTTTTACGCGCGGAGTGGTTAAGAGTAATCATCCGGGGTAAATTTTCACTGGGATTGAATTGTCTAGAGGATATTTCCGTGGGGAGGGGGTTTATCCGTGGAGGTGGGACTAGATTTCCTGGCATTATTTAAACAACGATCAGAAAATAAATAAAATACAAGCTTTTTCAACTGAAAGTAAGGAGCAACATTAAAACTTAAAACGTACAGAAATTATTACGTATATGAAGGAGATTGCCCCCTGCTCAGCATCAAGCCCTTTACGCTGAAGCTTGAATTTTGTCGCAATTCTTTAAGAATGACTCCTGAAACACAAGGGCCGTTTAATTACAACAATAAGACGCTTTTTTAAAAGTACAAAAAAACTTTAGCGTAAAAAGGTGTTGAGGAGGGGGCAACCCCCTTCCTATACGGAATAATTTCTGTTCATTTTAAGTTTTAATGTTGCTCCTTACTTTCAGTTGAAAAAACTTTTCTTATTTATTTAATTAGGAATAGAAAGGATAATATGATTTTACATTTCACGAAAAACATTTGGCAATTGATCTGCCTGAAATCATATTAGTTATTTTAACTTTCAAATCCTAATGAATTAGACCTCGTTGCAAGCTTTATCGCTTTTTTGTAGATTATTTTTATCACAAATAGAAATAAAAATTATACATTGTTTAAAGTGCACACGGACTTTATGAAAACGGACCCTGTAAGGTTTCGAGTCGTTCAATCAGTTCTTGATTTTGAGTGCTTTATGTTCACACTGAAAACATCACTTTAATGTTCAATCGAGTGCCCCTTGGAGATATTAATTGTGGGGTTTGCCCAAGGCCGTATCCCGGGGGGGGTTACCCGGTTTGAACCCCCCCCCCCCCGAAATTTTTGACCGAGTCGAAAATAAGTCAAAAATTAGTAAAACCTAGGTAAAAATCAGTAAAATTAGTCGAAAACTGAGTCAAAAATTAGTAAAACCCCCCCCCCCGAAAAAAAATCCTGGATCCGCGCTTGGGTTTGCCTACAGATTCGATAGCTTGAATAAATTTCACGTGGCTACAGGATTAGCGACAGCCTCCTGTAGGGCTTGGCGTAACAGATGTAACTTTTTGAGACGAAAAAGCTTCTAAACTTGTTTCTTTATAAGTTGCGATGCTACACAGATATAGTTAATAGCTTAGAAAGCATAGAACGGAAACCCTGGGAGGGAAGGAGGTAGGATTCAAAAAATAGAAAAGAAAGAGGAGTGGCGTTTTGAAATAATCGATCTATTTATATCAGCTCTATTTTGAAGTTATGGGTCCGTCAAAAATAGCTTTTAAACGATTTTCCAGTCTCAAACGAACCGATTCCAAAAAAATATAACATCTTGGTTCCTGAAGGAATCAGGCAAAAAGACATGCTAAAGAATAGGATCAGCTAGGGTTAAAAAGTCGTTTTCAAATTTCGACCCTGAGACTCAGCTTGAGCTCAGTGCTCTATATGTGACTGCAGCATCAAATAGCAACTATTGCACCATCAAATAACAATTGCAGCAAAAAATAACAACTATTGTTGAAGTACCAAAAACATCAACATAAATTTTTTTCACAATTTTGACACTGAGATTCAGCCTGAGGTCTGTGCTTTATAGGCGGCTACAGCAGCATCAAATAACAACTATTGTAGCATCTATGGTGCACAACTAAGCTAAAAATAACAACTATGCTGCCAGTAACAACTATTGCAGCAAAAAATAACAACTGTTGTTGAAGTACCAAGAACATCAACATACAAATTTTTGGACCGCTTATCACATCTTTGGTCTATTCACATCTGAAAACCACGTTTTTTTAAATTTTTATTTCGGTTGTTTCAAAATTATGATAATAAGTTTTTAAAGCAGTCCCATATTTTTGACAGTGTTGCCACCTTTACCCATGAAGATAAATAAGCCAAATTAATTAATTACAACACTGTTCGTCTCTAAAATTCAAATATCAACAATATGTTGATTACCAAAGCAGACTAAACCTTCAAAGGAAAACAGTAACTTCTTAGGCTGTTTGGTGCTGTACCTTTTTAGATTATCTTTTGCTGATTTCTTACTAACGTTTCTTTTTTTTTTAATCTGGCACATGCTCCTGCCAGAATATGGATTATTTTTAAAATATTCGACACAAATTTTTAGTGGCACAATATAAGTAAAACTAAAATTTAAGCATCTTAGACATAATAAAATGTATATCAAATTTCAATAATGCAGAGTATAACAAACATATTTTGTTACTCTTTAGTCTTACAGCAAAGAGTAATTCGTTACGTTATTCGGCAACGAAGGTGGCGATACATTGGGCAACGGGACCTGTCCAGCATTCACACGACGATCCGACCTCAATGGGAAGAGGTTTCGCTGGTCGCACACATGCGGGATGACTGGCAGCTCTTTGTGGATGCGCTGGATGCCTCTGGTGGCACAGGAGGATATAAGCCCGCGGAAATTAATTTTAATCTGGGTGAAATTCTATACGAATTTTTTTGATGGGTTGATTTCCACCGGGATTCGGTTTCCCTGAGTTGAAATTTGCGCAAACTTTTTTCATTTATTTATATGTTTCGTAATTGATTCTGTAGATTCAGCTTTCCGGGTTGTCTTTTACTAGGCTGATATTTGCGAGGGCCGTGTTTTTTTTTTGGGGGGGGGGGGTTGAATTTCAATTGAGCTGAGTTTGCTAAACAACATCTTCTAGACAAATAGAATTTTCTGTTTCTTAGTTCATTTTTATTTACTACAACGACGCTTCATTGTTTATGAAACATAACGAGTAAATGTCACATATTTTTCACGAGTTTACGAGTTTTAACGAGTAAATGTCACATTAAAACATAACGAGTAAATGTCACATATTTTTCACGAGTTTACGAGTTTTAACGAGTAAATGTCACATTAAAACATAACGAGTAAATGTCACATAATTTTTCACGAGTTTACGAGTTTTAACGAGTAAATGTCACATTAAAACATAACGAGTAAATGTCACATAATTTTTCACGAGTTTACGAGTTTTAACGAGTAAATGTCACATTAAAACATAACGAGTAAATGTCACATATTTTTCTACGAAGCATTAACATTAGCTATTTAAACATCGACAAAAATTCTTCTAAAAAATCATTAAATAAAAAACAGCCAACGCAATTTGAAAAATTATGCTGGTGGTAAATGCTGCGCAAAAGCATTCGGTTTTTTTTTAGAGGGAGGTTCACTAGAGAGATTATCTTGGTTTTTAAGGCAAAGTTTATTAATAATTTAGTAAAAAATTGTGGCAAACACAGGGACACCATCTATAAAATTTTAATACATTCTTAGACCACACTGGCTATACATGACAAATGATACTCAGAGAGGAAAGAAAATAACAAAATGAAAAATAAAATCAAAAAAGGTGAAAAAACGAGGATTTTGTCAGCCACTGGCGAACCATGAAGAAGGAGAAATAAGCAAATATTTTGACAAGGACATCCGCCAAGTCGTCCTCAGTGCTAAACAAGAAAGAAAGAAAAAAAAAAGAAGCCAATGAAAATCAAACCTGTCTAAGTTTACTTGTCAACGACAGAACAGAAACTAAATAAAAACCAGGTTGGAATCAATGAAAAAGAAAACTACCAAGATGATTGGACAATAATCCTTGTTTTGCTATTGCTTTGTCTGGCCTACAAATTCGTTCATCATTTGATGTGCAAATAGGTTCTTTCAAGTTATACCGGGTGAAAATATTGATTGAGTCCTTCAAAATTAAACTGTCGTAAATTGGGCTTAATGAAATATCTCCAGTATCTCTATTTATTGCTAAATTTTGGTTCATGTATTTTTTTATCTCAATTACCTCTTTAAAAATTTATGGTACGCCATTTATAGTTGATATTAAGGTTGCCTCGTCAAAAAGAACCAGATGGGTCGGATAAATATGCGAAGCCAATGCCGAATCAAAGTTGTCATTGTTATTTTCTAATCTCAGGGACTTATCTATTGGAATTTTGTGCTCATGCAAACGTTCACCGAGTTGTTGATGGGTCCTACCAATGACAAATTTCCCACATGAAAATGTGGGAAATGTCTCACATGAAAAAACTGTGCTTTGCACAGTTGAAAAAACTATATTTTACACCATATGAAAAAACTATATTTCACACCATATTTTCATAAGCATCTTCACTAAAGGCTACTTAAAAAAATACTGTAAAATAAAAGAGGTAAATTTCAGTTCTGAAATCCCTCTAATATATTAGGTTGTGATGCGTTGAAGCAACATGCAATGGCTATTATTTTCAAATCTTAAAAAAAATGTTTAAAAAATCTTAAAATGGAAGTCCGGAGCAAAGTTAACAATTAAAATTATCAAAAAAACATGAAGGAGAGAAGGCCACCATTGGGACACATTTAACTGTTGCTTGAAAAAAATATCTTAAAATACAAGTCCGGAATGACTTAAAGGTTAATTCTCTACTCAAAGAAGAAGGCTAATAATAAAAGAAAAATTCAAGTTTATCTCAAAGAAAAAATAAATAATGCCATTTAGTTTTACCGAGTAAAATAAAAAAAACTAGGCTTATTAGAAAATCCGTTTTTAGGAAAACTGTTTATTTTGATATGTAAATGCAACCAAGGTATAAAACCAAAATAGTGAACTCGATTAGCTCAGTTAGTTGAGCGAAATAAAAAAAAATGAGAGAAGGCCCACCTAGGTCTATTCATACCAGAAAACCACAAATTATGAATTTTTTAGGGCAGGTTCGAATCCGACAATCGGCAGACTTTTATGATATAAAATCCATTATTATTAACAAGCATAACACTTAAAAAAGAACAAGAAAAATCATAAACTGACACATGTCTCATCAGCTAAAAGCAGAAACATAAGGACTGAATTAAAGTTCTGTATCTTTCCCTTTAAATAAATCGAAATTTTTAGCAGCTAAAATACCAAAAAAATGAAGACTTATAAAGACTGAATTCTTGGAATTTAAAGAGTAAAGACATGCAGCTTTTTTTTATTTGCTGCAATATAATAGTTTATAAAGATTGGCAACCACTTACATATTACTTACAAGGAAAGAACTGCTTGCATACTAACAAAAAAGGCAGGAACATTGAATGCTTCGAAAAAAATTTCAGCTGCCTTCTCACGATTTTGCCGAGGATTTAATGGGGCTTCAGTCAACAACACTGGATGCTAGAAGAAAAGATGCGTATTTTGGACCATCCAATGAAATAAAATAGAAAACAGAGGAGAAAGAAAAATTGATATAAAAATATCAATTCAAGTTGCATGTTTGGTTTTACAATGATTGTTATTAGTATGTTACTTTTTATTCCTACCAGCTTGCTTTGTCGGTCCACTTCAAAAATTAATGCAATGTAGCATGATACTGAAGTAGTTATAAACAGGAGAAAAAGAAAATAAAATAAAAAATCTTTTAATATTGAAATTGTCATGACGTAATGCAAATTGAAGTTTTTTGCATTTAACGATTTTTCTGAAGTATTAAACCATCGAATGGAATGAAATAAGAATCGCCGAAACAGAGTCAGAGAGGTTAAGCGGGCTAAGATAACACCCAATAGGGGGACATTTTCCAAATGTCTTTTCATGGGTTATCAGTGAGTTACACGACGATTGGGAGCTGATCTGGAGGTTTTGACACCCCTGGATATGAGCAACTGACTGAAATTTTTTTGGAGAATGCAATTTCCGCAAGAAAATAACCAATTTAAAAAGAGCATATGAGTTTGTATGTCGCTCGTTAAGAAAGGAGAAATTGCAGGGACGAGAATGTTTGTTTCTTTAGGGGTAAGGTTTTGCCTCATCCCTTTTTCTTTTTCCTTCAGGGTATTTTGTTCAGTCTAGACTAATTAGCATAGCCTGAGCTATACATAAGCGTCTTACGCCTATTGTACATGTTTGATATTATTTGTCTTTTTTGTGAGTCATAACAAAAAACTGATTTTCACTGAAATGTAAAAAACGCACAAAAATATGAAATCTTTTTTAATGTCTACAAACTATTTGTTTACCCATAAATAAATTTTTTTGGCTATTTAATAAAATTCTTGGTGTAAAAGAAACGATCCCAAACGCCATTTTTCATTGATGAGGCCCCTAAAATAAGAGTAATTCATCTTAAAGACTGATATACCGAATCTCTAATTAATTGGAAAACCTTTTACTATCCACTGGAAACACGGTACAATTTCGTCGAAAATTTCGAAAATCGGTTTAAGTTCGTTCATGATCTTGCCTACATTCTCAAATACATAGTAGAGAACCGAGTAGCGATACTTAATCTTGATTAGCGCCTCCTCCCCAGTCTCCCACAAAATTTTCAGGCCATATTTAACAAGTTCATTTATTAATAAAATTATTTTCAATGTTGCAAAAAATAATTAACGACTTTATTTTTTAATTTATTACTTAAATTATTTTTTTAACTTAATTTTTATTTTTTAAGTGTTCTTATTGATTAATTATTTAATAATTTATTAATTATTTTCATTTATTATAAGCACCTCTACTTTATTTTAATAAAAATAAAGTTTCAAAAATTACAAAACGATTATAACCGTTACATTATTTATTTGAAATTTTGCGCCCCTAAAATTTATACACCCGGGGTAATTACCCCCTCTGCCATCCCCCCTCTAAAACCAACTCTGGACACAACTGAACCGTATTTCCCGTATCACCTTCAGTGATAATTGCCGCATTGCTTTAGACATTGAATCTGTTGTCAAGTCAGTAAACGGCACAGTAAAAACATTATTTTTCCTGAGACATTTTGGAAGACAGTGACACTTCTTGAACTTCTTTTTAGGAAGTTCAAAAAAAAGTGACAGCCTTCAAACTCTTCCTGAACTTCTTTTTAAAAAGTTTAAAACCAGTGACAGCCTTAACACGGCTTAGATTATTTGTGTGTTTCTTATTCTTGAGTACGCTTGCCCAGTATGCTGGTTATTTCTTAAAAACAGTTTTCACCTCTCTCAAGAGCTTGAGTGAGCCGGTGGGCGGTCTCGATAACTGTAGGCCACAAACGAATCGATCCCAAAGAAACCCTGGGTGTCCTAAAACTAGAGACTATCTGTGACGCAGATGGAGCTAATTTCATAATTTGGCAAATTTATCCTGAATGATGGAACCTTTTGCTATATTTTACCAGATGCCCACAAAAGTACCCGTACTTGTTCTCAACAACTACCATACTACTTTTATGATAGAATGTATACAAGGGTAATTAATTAGAATTACAGACCCTGATTTAGCAGTCTCTAACATGACCTGTACATAGTACCATTGGTATGCTTGTTCTTGGCTTTTACTTCATGAAAACTAATGTTTATATTATTACATGGTAAGTGAGCACTTGTTCTCAACTATTACCAGAAAAACTGAAATAGAATCGGCTGTTTTCACCCGTGTTTTACTGTGGCTAGGGCACGTTCTGCAATTAAAGATGACAGATTGCAAAAGGTCGTCCTTTTCGACCAACCATCTAAAGCCAAACGAGAAGCAACTCTTCCCCGAATTGGGTGGGAGCAGGTCGTAAGGAAGGATTTAGCAGAAACTGGAACTTGTTGAGAGGTGTAAAGATGGAGGCTTTAAATAAATTGAGATGAAGGAGCGTGCGTAGCTGTTTTGACCTCAAGGGGCTAGGTGCTGCAGTGAGCAGTTAGTAGTAATAGTAGTTTTACCAGTTTGTGCTGTGTTTTATCGACATACAGTACGAGTGTGAATAGTTTATTTTGTTTCTGTAACCAAATTAAATTTGTCATAGTTCATAGTGAATAAACAATATTACCAACTTACTTCTCCTGCCACTTCTCGACATTTTCTCACAAAACCAAAATGATAATTGAAAACAATTTGCTCCGCTCCCTTTCTTTAATCAACCTCTCCCATTTTTTTTAATTAGTAGGCTATAGTTGCTCCTCACTAGTTAGCCGCTAGGGTCGAGTTTGAATTGGTCTTTTCTTTTTTACTTATAGATTTAGTCACCACTCCACTTTTATAGGGGGGAGGATAAGGAGTTAATAGCTGGGCGGATCAAAGCCAACGACTTATAACTCTTGACATGATATTCAAGAAGTATAAAGAAATCTGAATGAGGCCACCGCAAAAATGAGAAAGTTCATAATTTAAACCTGGATTCAAAAGAATTCATAAAATTCTTAGCCCAAATTGTAAATCTAGAGTAAAAAAAGAGATAGGACAAATTGACAAACATTTTATCTGGGGTTTTATTGTCAACTGTGTGGAAGATAGTCATGACAACCTTCTCGTAATAGTGTAGTGGGCACAAACAGGAGCCCACTACTAATAATTTTCAGTCCCAGTCCACCCTGCCTAGTGTCTGACCATAAGGCAGGGTATTTTCAGGAATATGCTGCCAAGACTGGATGGTCTGAAGCCAGTAATGGTTACCAAAACCATGCCCGAGAAAGCAGGGGGTCAATCCCCCTGGGCGCATGTACCACCAACCATGGCTGGCGAGCGGTGGGTGACTCTCCTTTAAGGGGCAAGTGTTTCCTGCCGAAGCTGGTCTGAGGCTGCCGTGTAGGGTTCTCGGGAAGAAGAAAAATAATAGTGGTCACCTTGACATTACTAAGGAAGAAATTGATATTAGGAATATAACATTTTTATTGAAAGTTGAAGCTTTAATAGGGGCTGTATGTATTATTGAATGTAATGCGGAGTCGTGTGTTAAGAAAATAAAAAGAAAAAAGACAAAGGCAAAAAAGATCTCAAGAAATGGCTGCATGCGATTTAGAAAAGTACACAAAAGAAATGTAAAACTCGTCTTTTATGCTTTTTTTTACCACTGTCATAATCTAATGCTTAAATTTCGCGAATCAACAGTACAAAAAATTGTTCCAAAGTCCACCACTATGTGTACTGCTATCGACAATGTGAATTTATGCTACACTTGCACCCTGAGTATATAGCCCACTAGCACCGAGTATTATAGCCAATTGCATCCTATAATTGAATTTATAGCCCACTTGCACCAAGTTTCTTGAACCTTCTGGGGACTCTGACCAAAGTTTCACATCAACAAAAGTTTACTATAGAGAATACAAAGAAAAGAAACATCTATCTTTAGATATGTGCTTGACTTTCGGGCATGTAAATTAGAGAATAATTTAAGATATGGTCAAATTCATCTTTTTGGACAAAAGCTTATAAAAACAAACAAATCTTTAGAGTCCCGTTTTCAGGCGTCAGGTTTAAAGCGTGCTTTAAATGATGTCGACAAAATCGTTTTCAGGTTATCTTTGTTCAACCCAGTGAAACTGTAAAACGTTTTCATGTAAAATAAAAGTTTAAAATAGGGATAAAATCCTTTTTAATAGACAGTGTATAGAAATTCACAAAAATACCAGATATTTCGGTCACATATACAGTGACCGTCATCTTTTACTACAGATGACGGTCACTGTATATGTGACCAAAATATCTGGTATTTTTGTCAATTTCTATACACTGTCTATTAAAAAGGATTTTATCCCTATTTTGAACTTTTATTTTATCAACATGGAAAGGCAGCGCGGTCTCCGAAATTATCTACGTCTTTTTCATGTACGAGTTTCAAGCGTGTTGGATAAGGGTTCTTCAAAATTAGAACATGCCAGAACAGCATGGTTGAGCATGGGTTCTGAAAGACCCAAACACAAGTGTTCAAAACGGTAAACTGCACCATCCGTGTCCAACACTGTGGTGGCATGGAAACCTGGCTTAAAAAAATTTTCCTATGGGTACGAGATATTGATAAGGTAAGAAATTCAAGATAGTTTCTGAGAGAGTAAAATAACAACAACCAATGCTATCTAGCTTTACATTGTAAAATCACAAAGCTAATTATTATGATCACTACGAACGGACTAACAAAACTAAGTCGAGGCTCAAGTGAAAAAGGCTCATAGGCTTTTGACAAAGTCTCATTGGTCACTTGACAAAGGCTCAAGTGACCAATAGCTACTAAGCCAAGATATTTTGCCCATCAATTAGATTTGAACTAGGATTTTTTTTTCAAGTGTAATAACTGGCGTACACTGGACTCGTCCATATCGCTAGCAAGTGCGATTTAAGGTAATTTAAGGTAATATTAAAAAAAAAAACTTGTTATGAGGCCAAGGCCTAGATACCTTGGTTCTTGCAGTTTCTAACCTGTTTATAACAAACAATATAACTTGTTTATAAAAAATTCTTTGAGAGGATGGATGGTCCTTAGATGGACATACCTCTTCTTTTAGCTGATTTGTACAATATAGTCTTAAAGCACTATGTAAGATAAAACCACAGCAGCTAATTTCTTAGACCAAACAGCTTTTCCATTTATAAATGAAAATATTTCGATACACAAATAACGGAAATACTGGGTTTCACTCTCTTAAATGAAGAGTTTTACTTGTTATCTGTATAAGTGTTACTGTGAATGTCCAAAATCTGGTTAATGTCGACATTCGCCGGTGAAATTCCAAAATTCCTTTTTTCTCTCCTTGAATTCAATTAGCTTTAAAAGTCAGCTTTTTCAGTCTTATGCAAGCTACAATGGTAAAAATTAAAGTTAGGTTAGATTATATTAGTTTAGGTTCAATTAGGTTAAATTTAGTTATAAATATCGGAAATGGGTTAAAAATCTAAGCTAACCTAACCTGTCATCATCAAACCTTGCATTAAAAAGTTGACTGGCAAGGCTGACTAAATCCAAGGAGAAAAAAAAAGCTGTTTTGGATATTCACCAGTGAATGTCGACAATCACCAATTTCGGACATTCACAGTAACATATCAACATGTTTTCATTCTTTTTCTTCTTTTTTTACTATCTTAATGAAAATATTTACCAATTATTCATATATCAATATAGTTATCTAACCATATCTTATTCACAATAGTAACGCCTAGAAAACACCTCTACTTTCCGATTACATATTTTTTTCATACACTTTAATTGCTTAATTAACATAAGTAGAGCATACTTACTTAAAAACCTCAATATTTTTTCTGTCTATATTAATTTATTATTAAAAAATAGAATCAAACCTCTTCCGAAAATGTATTTAGCTGATCTTTACTGTACACATATTGCCAAATCTTTTCCATGTCATCCCAGTGTGTAATTATACCATGCTCCATGGGATACCTAATTGATAAAAGCCCTCTATGCTCTTCTGCTTTAGGGCCAACAAATATATCACCTTCTAACGCGCCAGCCATTACCCGTACATGCTTTGGTCTTCCCACGCTAGAAGAAGAAGAAGAAAAGGGATAAGACGGTAACCACCCAGCAGCTACCTGTCATAGTCTAATACATCTCATATAAAGAAACAAAAGGAAGAGGGCTAAATAATCTTGAATAAAAATCTAAATTATCGACTAACAGAAGAAGAAGAAGAATTGGAAAATTAAGTCTTAGAGTATGTCACACAGCAACAACAGCAACCGTACAAAAAAATCGAAATATATTTTCTTGATTATTATCGCTTCTAATCAGTAGTTGTACCAAACCTATCCTGCTCAAGTCATCCTCAGGGCTATACTGTGGTGTTTATCCTTCCAATATTATAGTGAAGAGTTTTTTATATCATATTTTTTCCATTATTTTTTTTTTTTTTTTTTGTTTTTTAATTATTTTGCAAATAGGAATTTTTATTATTTCCACAAAAAAAAAACGTCCCCCCAGATCCCAAGTCAAATTCCATAGTGAAAGATACCCATCCTGGCTGGTCAAGCACATTATCTGAAAGTTCTAATGATAGCTCCAATTCGGAGAATAGGACAATGATAACTGTAGGTCCTAATGCAACCATAAATGATGATAATGGGTTTCAAGAGGTCCTCTCTAGAAGCTCTAAAAAAAGGAAAAAAATCTCCCCAATTAAAAGCATTTCCCCTCTCCCTGCCCAGGATCCTCCCTCCAAAAACTTACGAATTTACCTTAAAATTACTCCCACTACCCCCTTTGAAATAAAAATGATCACTGCAATAAGAGTTGCAATTTTTAAATTGCTAAAATCAATGTTCTCTCTTAACATTAACCGTGATGGATCTCTGCTTATAGCTGTAGAAGATCAGAAATCAGCAGATACAATAATTAACCTTAAATCCCTTCTGAATATCCCAATTATTGCATCTAATTGGAAGCCAAAACAATCACCAACAAAAATTGTAGTTTACAATGTTCCCCCAGAGATATCTACTCAGGAGTTAAAAGAAGGCCTCTCAGATAGGGCTGGAAACACAATCCCAGTTGAGGATGTTACCCAACTTGGAAAACCTAACTCTGCTGGCCTAAAAACTAGTAGATCCTTCTTATTCACACTAAAGGATAAAATTGATATCCCAGAAAAATTATTCCTATTTGGGCAAATCAAACCACACAAGGAATACAAACCTAAGCCTATTCAGTGTCAGAAGTGTTTCAAACTGGGACACACGACAAACAAATGCAATGAAATTCTCCAAGAGTGTAGTAATTGTAAATCTTTCCATCCTAAAGAGATGACAACTTGCAAAAACACCCAGCCTACATGCATCAATTACAAAGGTCCACATGAATCTACAAATAAATCATTATGCCCTGCATACAAGAAAAGAGCTCTAACACTCCAAATATCAACAGAGAAGGCCATCCCATACCCATTTGCAGCAATGGAAGCAAATGCTGCCCAACAATACCAAATAAAGCCTTTAATGAAACCAACCAAAACCCCCAAGTCAAATGCCCCAAATGCATCAAGCACCCCATATAAAACAACATCTTCTAAGCCCCCTAGCTCAAATCCCTATCAGAAGGAATCACCAAGCCATCAAGCCTTGTTTTCCGGTGAGATGAGGCCAGCCTGGCCCTCCCTCCCAAGAAGAAACAAACCAGAAACACTACCAGGAATCAATCCCTTAACCAACAAACAGGATGCACTACCAAAAATGCAATCCCCAAATATATTCTTATTCATTCTAAACTGTAATGCAGTTCAGGCAATGAATATACATCAACTACAGAAAACAAAAATTATTGCAGAATTGGCAAAAATCTACATCCCAGATGATATGCTCATTCAAGCAAAAAAAGATCTTGCTTTACTTTTAACAAAGCTGAACATTGATACACAGTCATATGAAGAATAAATCAACAACACAACATTTATCAATACTCCAATGGAATGTAAGATCACTCACAGAAAATAAGCTAAATGAACTAATATCATTTATGAATAATAATTCCATTAATATTGCTTGCCTCCAGGAAACTCATTTAACCCAAAATCAACAAATTAAGTCTCTGGGATACACTATCCTGAGAAAGGATAGATCTTCAGAGAGAAAAGGAGGTGGTGTAGCTTTATTAGTTAATAATAATATAAAATTTTGTGGCATCAATTTTCCAGATTTTGAAAATGATGTTGATGTAATTGGTATAAGTGTTTGGCTGAATAATTTAAAAACCTACATAATAAGCTTTTATAACCCTAATGGCCAAACTTCAGATGCCAAGGATTTCTTTAATTATATAAATAATTCTAATATGTTAAAAAACATCACTATTTGTGGTGATTTCAATGCCCACAGCCTTTTGTGGGGGAATAAACCAGCAAATAAAGCTGGTAAATTTATTGAGCATATGACTTCAAATAATAATGAATTAGCTGTTGCTACCCCTCCAAACCTAAATACATATTTTAACCCCAAAAGTGCCAAATTCTCCACAATTGACCTACAAATTGTGTCTTTAAATTTTTTTAACAAAATTTACATAAATAAAATTGATAGTCTGTGTACAGACCACTTTGCTATAGTTTGCTCCCTAAATGAACCTGCTGAAACTTCATCTCATACCTCCAAATATATCAACACTAAAGCAAATTGGTCTATTTTCCAAAATAAGCTAAATGATGAAATTACAAGTTTCACCCAAAGTTCATGCATTTATAACACAACAGTTGACACACATGCTGAAGCCTTGACATCTTTACTACAGCTTACAGCTTACAAATACAGCTAATCATGCTATCCCCAGGACAACACCTAAGAAAACATTCCCTAAACAAATTCCTAAAGCATGGTGGACAAATGAGTGCCTAAATAAATGGAAGATAAAAAAGGCAGCTAGGACAGAATTCATAAAAAAAACAACACCTACTACATATTTAAAAAAATTACAAGCATAATCTAATCTAAAAAGTACTATAATATATGCTAAATATAAATACTGGAATAATTTTGCAAATAATATCTCCAGAGAAACGCATGAGCCAATTATACATAAAGTCATAAGCCACATATGTGGGAAAAAGACTTCTCCCAACCCACTCCTGTATGAGCTTATACATAATAATACCCATTATGACAATGATATTGAAAAGGCTAACCTATTTGCAACTCTTTTTGTTAATAAGCTAACATCAAACAATCAAAACAATCTGTCCACAATTCCTATGAACCCTAGTTACCAACCACGCCCAGGATCCGAGTACATAACTAATCCATTTTCAATCCAGGAATTGAATAATGCAATACATCATATTAGGTCCAAAACTAGCAGCAGCTATGACAATATACACCCTACATGGATAAAGAATCTCACACCTTCATACAAACAAGAACTGCTAAATTGTTATAATCACGCTTGGGCATCGTCTAGGTTCCCCAATATATGGAAATGTTCGTCCCTCCTACCAATCCTAAAGAAAAATAAACCAAAAGATAACCATGAGTCTTATAGGCCCATAATAATTACACCTGTGATGGGGAAAATAATGGAGAAAATGATTTATCACAGACTCCTCTGGTTTGTTGAGAAAAATAACATGATCCCACACACTCAAACTGGATTCAGGAAATACCACTCCTCAACAGATGCTTTCATTTTGCTAACAAATGCAATAAATGAATCTTTCTCAAAAAATAATATCCTAGTGGCAGCTTTCCTTGATTTTGAAGGAGCATATGATAATGTGAACCACCAAATCCTTTTAAATAAACTTGCAAACCTCGGAGTACCTCCTAAGCTAGTATCCTTTATTAAATCCTTCATAGAAGTGCGAAGTTTCATTGTTTGTGTTGGTTCAGCCTCTTCACCCCAAAAGACAATAACCAAAGGCCTACCTCAAGGAGCAGTCCTCAGTTGCCTCCTATTTGCCCTATATCTCTGGGACATGAACCTACCCCACACGAATCTACAATATGCTGATGATCTGGTGCTATGGTCATCTGGCAACACCTTTGAGATAGCACAGTCAAATCTGCAAAAGTCACTTTTCCAGTTTGAAAAATTCTCTCAACATTCAGATTTACCCATTGCACCCACCAAGTCAAAAATAATCCAATTTCACAGGAAGCGAAACCATGTTAATGCAAAATTAACTCTAAATAAAACAACTATTCCAGGAGATAATAATATTAATTACCTAGGTCTCATGCTTGACCAAAAACTTAATTTCCACCTCCACATTTCAAACACAATAAAAAAATGTTATAGAAAAGCAAATATACTAAAAAGACTTCTTTCCACACCCTGGGGTTGTAAGGAGAAAACCTTACACCAGTTTTATAAATCACATATAAGACCCCATATTGACTATGGGCTCATTGTATATGGTGCATGTGCAAAGACCCAGATGCATAAAATTGAAACAACACAAAATGATATAATACGTCTCATATTTGGTCTTAGGAAACCCACAAGCACCAAGTTCCTGCTTATGGAGAGTGGATTAACAACAATAAGGGATAGACGTAGCTTTCTCTTGATAAAACATCTTACAAAAATTGAATCAAATAGCTCACACACATTACATAATTGGTTAAGAAATCCAGCCATGTATAGAGGTATTGCAAATGAGTATGCCAATATTCAAAAGAAGTTCCCTGTACCAGCAAAGTCTATTGCACCTACTTTCCCCCAATCCCCACCATGGAATTGGTCATTTCCCATAATAAATACTGAATTTTCAAAATGGAATAAAGATTTAACCCACATTGCTTTTTTTGAGAAAAAATTTGAAGAAATTAATAAAGTTACCTATAAAAATCACTTCCAAATATTTGTTGATGGGTCAAAAATGAATGAGAAGGATGCAAGTGGTGTTTTCCTTCCTCACCTGAAAATTGCAATGGGCGAGAGACTATTTAATAATTTATCTATAATGTCTGCTGAGTTAAATGCCATAATTATGGCATTAGAACACCTTAAGCAAAACCAATCTTTGATTGAAAAATTGAATAATATTATCATCTATTCCGACTCTTTATCAAGCCTTGAGTTGCTGGCCTCAGCTCCTCAATATAAGTTGGACATTGACACTTATCATTGTCTCAGTATTATTGATAATCTTGCTTCAAGTGGCATAAAAACTTACTTTCAGTATATTCTTAGCCACTCTGGCATAAGTGGTAATCATCAGGTTGATGAAATAGCAAAAAATGCTATACATATTGACCAGCCAAGTGGGAGACCAATCCAAATTAGAGATATTTACCGATGGAGGCTATCAGATATTAATTTTAATAAGATTAATCCTATCCTTTCCCCCTTTCCCAATAAGTATCTTTCTAAAATTTATCATAGAATTCGTTCTGGAACAAATGGACTAAATTTCCTTGCATTCTCATATAAGATTTCTAATTCAAGTGGTTCAATTCCCCTGTCCCCTCTTTGCAGGCATTGTAATATGAATAATGAAACAATTGACCATTGCCTATTTGAATGTAATATGCTGACGTCTGCACAACATACCTTGCTTTCTAAACTGTTAAAATACTTCAAACACCACAAAATCCCACTATCAGTCAAGAGCCTAGCCAACTATACCTGCACACAGAGCATAGAAATCGACATCTATCATCTTATATTTGAACTCCTAGAGTCGAAAGATCTGCTGAAAGATATCTGAATATATCTAATAAATATGAGGCAATCAAGCCAGTAGCTCTGTAGCCCACAGAGTGAAGCAGAAGGAAAAGGGCTAAATAGTTTTACTGAAAAGCCCGCCTGCTGTTAAATAGAAGAAGAAGAGTATCAGTCCAAACAGGATATTTCCAACCAGTGAAAAAGAAAGAACAAATATGCAGACATTTCGGTTGAGGCCTCTGTTCAACTGTTCTCAGTGCGCCAAAGTATTAAAAAAAAGTATTAACACTTTTTTCAACTCTAATTTTCAGCCGAAATGCTACAAACTAAACTAATTTTTACACAAAAAAAGGTGGCTTGTAGCTGCTGAGTGTATGTACATACTAGCTGCTTGGATATATCTTTTAGATATATGTGATGAATTTTACATAAAAATAAACTGACAACCAAAGCTGGCCCACAAACAGTAAGGAGCAAATATAAAACTTAAACAAGGAGAATTCGCTTCATATAAAATGTTAAATTTAGTGCACAGAAATTACTCTGAATGAAGATATAAACCTTGTAAAGAGCAAGAATTACTAACCTTACTACTACTACTACTACTAATAACTCTCTGCAGCACCAAGCCGCCTGAGGTCAACACAGCTACCCATGCTCCTCCTCCATCCCAAATCAAAAAAATATTTTATCTTAGATTCGAACCTAAGTCACCATGGCCACAGGCAAGTGTTCTCACTGCTGCACCATCAAATCTTTCATAAATTACCAAGTCTTGCACAATTACCAATTATCAAGTCTTACACTATCAAAAATTACAATAAATAGTTAAGACAAGCTTAAAATATACATAAATTACACCAAATAAATGTGGTGTGACTATTCTTCTTAAACTCCCCAAAAGACTAGATAGTCACTTGTAATCTAGTTAAAGCAAAATGTGGTTTGATCAGTTTCTCTTTTTCTATTATTATATAAAAAAAAAAGAAATCAAAACACCACTCCAACTCCAGAGCATTTTTCTTTAAATATTTGGGTATTTGCAACAGAACTTTAACAACAATATAGGGGCCTATAGTAGAACATAACAACAATATATTTAGTTACAGTAGATCAAAAATGACAATCTGTTTTGATCTTGTTGCCTGTTTTTTTTTGGAGGGGGTGAGAAAGGTGGCAACACTATGCTCATTTGTGATAATTCCTGTTGATTTGATTTTAACTTCGCTATTCATTTTAATTTTTGTAGATTATCGGATTTAAATTTGCTGTTTACTTATGTAGAGGAGCTGTTTTGTTTTTAATTTAATTTCTGTTCCTTTTTAGTGTGGTTCAGACACGCTTGGTTAACAAGTTTTTAGAAATAATAGTAATTAACTTTATTTATTATTAGCATAAATGTGTTAGCAGTAGTCATGATGAGAATAGTCCTGGTGGGAGTATTCAGGGCTCGACAGGTCAGTTAGAGAAGTGGCAATGGAAAGTAGTTGTAGTGGTGGTGGTAAAAGGTTGGAATAGTAATGGCAGTAGCAATTATGGTGGGGATGGTAGTGGCAGAAATTGTTGTAGTAGAAACTGTTTTGATAGGGGTATTCAGGCTAAAAATAGTCATGGTAGGGGCAGTTCCAGGAGGACTACCAGTTGTTTGGTTCAATGCTTTCTGTATTGTTTACGCTTAATTTGCTATAAAAAAAAAAAAAAATAGTATTTGACTGGTTCAACTTCCCATCTTTCGACAAATGATTTGTTACCTAGGAAATAACAACTAAACTACAGCAATTTTACTGAATGATTGACGTGGTTCAGAAGACTAAAAAGAAAAAAAAAATTGTTGTTGCTGAATATCTGGTCTTTATTTACTGTATCTTAAAAAACAAACAATTATTATATTGAACATTATTAGATTTCAAACGGATTATCTGTACTCCAGAAAGATATTTCTATTATTTACATTTATTTTTATATTTATCATTTATATTTGTTAATCTATATTATATATTAATACTATTGTAATTTTTCTTTTTTGTATCTTTCTCCTTTCTTTAAGAGCCAAAACTACGAAAATTTTATCTACTTATACTCAGGGCCAGATTTAAAGCTTTGGCGCGTTTGAACCCAAGCGTTTTTGCTGCTCCAGCTTTTGGGAGATTTTCAGGGTTATTCCCTAAAATTCGGGGATAGTGAAAGCAATGAACAGAACGCAACTGATGAGCCAACAGTAATGAAAGAAAGAGGTAGTACCGAACTCTCAGCTGCCAGTTGTTAGGTTCAATGCTTTCTGCAAAGCTAAAGTCTTACTTTAATACCACTCATGCGTTCTGTAAAACAAATCTCTTTAAATTTCAAATTATAATGATGAAATGTCTTGTTTTGAAATGGACTATTTTTATAATTTGGTTCCCTTGCCCCTGAGACTACATGGATCATGCTACCCATAGATCAGATGGCTATATCAAAATGGCTATAATGAAATGTTGATCTGTACCTTGTGGGGCAACAAGGGCGCTTGGCAGAACAAGAATCCCCAAAAATAATTTAACTAAATAATCAGCAAGAAAAAAGAAAAAAGGCAGTATATTCCGGATTGAACTTTGATGAAATTTTAAGAATATAAAAAGCCAAAAGCCCAAAAACATTTTAGGCTCAAATTGATGACATCTTTTAATTGGGGGAGGGGGAGGGGCGGGGCTTTGGACAAAATATAGAAAATTAATCTCTGTTCTTTATGGATTGGTATGGTTGTAGACTACATAGTAAAACAAACATTTACAGGTCTTTAAATAGCAGTTTAAATAGCAATTAAATTTAAATAATTTTAAATGGCATTTTGAATAGCAGTCCTTCTTTCTCCCATTAGACTGTTTGTCATTAAATAATAAGACAAATATCAGGTTAATTATTTTTCAAGTTAACTAGGGTAATTCTTGCCTCTTTCGGTCTAATTATTGAATTCTGAACATAATCTCTATTTTCGTAAAAACAGACATACTCCAAAACAGAAACTATAAATTATCAGTATGCAATTTCTCTTCATTTTTAAGGCAAATAATTATTTTCAATAATAATCTTTAAATATTGTAAATATCTCTAGTTGAACAACATTATATTAAGATTTGTCTTAAAATGTTGGTTATATGATTTACACAACCTTTTTATAAAAATGAGAAAGTTGAAATTATTTGGTAAGTTATTTTAAAGCTTCATCATGTTTAACCTTAAGATCCATTAAAAAAAAACTTGGCTGCATAAAATGCACAAACAGACACTTGTTCTCTTCAACTGTTGGTTTGGCTATCTTTAATTTGCATACTCTTCTACAAACGAAAATCAACACAATTAGACATAAAAATAAAAATGCAAATATTATAAGATGATAGTCAAAAATGAGAATAAAAGAAACAAAAGCAAGAAATCTATTTTAGAAAAGAGGAATCCAAAAAGGGAAGGAACTGCTTCCTTTGTTGATACTAAATCAAAGAAATACTGGAATGCAGGGAAACCCTAAAGTAATGGCCCTGAATCAAGGATAATCAGCCAAAGACAGCCAACACATTCGTATTACAACCCTGGACTAAACAAGGATGATCCAGGTTATGACAAAAAAAAAACAAAGCAACAAAAAACAGTAAGAAACATCCCTTACAAAAAAGTAAACATACTTCTTCATAAATTCCATTAAAACAAGGAGAACGTACATACCAATGATACACAAGCAGTGTGAAAAAAAAAACCACTTGTTAACAATCAGTTGTCCATAGACACAAAAAGAAGAAAAAAACAAAACAAAAAAAGACAAATCTCTTGATAAAGCAGTAACTCATAGAAACTATTAGTCAAGAAATATTGTGAAAACTAGAAACAAGTTGGGGGACATAGCACAGTAAAATCCTTTATATATTCTTTTTCCAAATTCATTGAAGCTTATTTTTTCCACAAAAACATTGAGCCACAAGTAGTTCTAGATTTTTGTTCAGCTAGAACAATCATGTTTTAACAAAGAAGGGTTTAATACTTACTAATTTGGAAAATGGCATTTTGGTACTTGATCACCAGCAAATCCAGCTTTCAGTACGCCAGATCCCTAGAAACAAAGAATATTCATCATTTTTGTAACTTTCAATTTGTCTGTCTTTCTTTGAAAAGACACTTGCAGCTACCATGTTGGACGTTCAAACTAGGCTTTAATCTAACATTATTCATTCACAAAATTCAATTATATAATTCTATAATTTTACATAATATATTAAAATTTAGAGTTAGCATAGAGAAACTCTTGGCCAATGCCCACATATTATGTTCTTCTTGCACGCACAGGAATAGTGGTACTCCTTAGATTTAACATGAGAATTCCCTGCAAAATGTCTGTAAAATCATTTTAAATAAAAAAAACTTCCATATTGATATTGACAAAGCACTTTCTCAAGCATAAAAGCACTTTTTCAAGCACAAAAGCATAAAGGCACTTTTTCAAGCATAAAAACAAAAAGCACTTTTTCAAGCATAAAAACATAAAAGCACTTTTTCAAGCATAAAAACATAAAAGCACTTTTTCAAGCATAAAAGCATAAAAGCACTTTTTCAAGCATAAAAACATAAAAGCACTTTTTCAAGCATAAAAACATGAAAGCACTTTTTCAAGCATAAAAACACAAAAGCACTTTTTCAAGCATAAAAACATAAACGTGGACAGTCTACCTTCCTCCCCCCTAATAATTTACAGGTGTACATCCATGGTTGCTCAGCTGTTTGTTGTTTTTTATTAGGCTTGTACTCAAGTGTCAATTCAAGCATCAAGGCAGTACAATAATTCAAAACAGCAGCTACAACAGAGAGATTATCCTTTGAATTGCATATGCAGGTGCAGCATTCTCCCAACTAAATAATATTTGGAGATCTAGCAAATACTCTCGGAAGTTGAAACTGCACATGTTCAAAAGCAACATGATCTCCATATTGACATGTGGATGGGAATCCTAGAGCCTGTCTAGAGCTGTACAAAAACATTACTTGGATCTGAGAACAATTGCATGCAAAGAATACTTGCAATTTGTTGAGCTGATAGAGTACCTAACACCAAAATCAGGTTTCTCATCAAGCAGCCACAAATAACTGATGTAGCCCAACTTAGAAGGTGGCAATACTGCAGTCACATAACTTGAATGAGTCAAGGACAACTTACCTGTGATGTTATGTACGGGACTCCTTTGGGCCTCTGGAAGAGTGGTAGACAACAGATCCCAATAGCTTGTTCCCTTGAAGATGAGACAAGAGTGCTATAAACCTCCCTCAATGACCAGTGGTCTCTTGCACAGGATTGTCTGATGTGGAGGTCAGCCATTGCTGCCCTATATACCACTAGGCATCAGGAGATGAAAGTTTAAGTAATACTCAAGTACAGATTTTTTTTTCAATACTAATTTTGAGCAAGCAGTCCAAAAGAACGGATCAAATCTGCTATCCACCAAACTCATCAGATCACTACTATGATACAACACTGGGAAGAAAAACAAGAAATAATCAAGGATAAAGGGAAAAGGCCCTAATGCAAATAAAATCACCGCACTCACCCCAAAAATAAGGCATATTCAAAACTGGCAATTTAAATTGCTAATGAAAATATTAACTTTTACTTTAATTTTGAATATGTAATTTTTATTCAGATTGATCTATGCATTGAACTCATCTTCTGTGCATTTCACCTCCCAGAGGAAGATCTGTTGACTTATCCCCTCCCCCAAGGACTGAACTTACAAGCACCTATCTTCACTAAGGAAAACAATTTGCAGAAAATTAAATACCTAAGTTGAGAAACCCTTATCAACAACTATACAAGAGCAGAGCCCCCCTGATGAGCATTAATCAACATTATATAGATAAATTCAGCAAAAAATAGTGAAATTCATCCTTTTCAGCTCCTCAAATCAAATACTGAATATTTTGTTTTTCTAGTTTTTAATTATAACATTAATTTTTAATTCAGGTTCTCACTATGCATAATAGGGGGTTGACAACAACCCATCCAAGTTAAAAAAAAATTTAGCTCTAGTATATATTCCCTGAACTACAGAAGAATGTGTCTAAGCCCCTTTTTCTACAGAGGGGGAGGGGTACAAAATAGATAAAAACACATTGCACAAGTATTATTTTGTATTGACTGCACCTCCTGATACTAGCACCACAAGTTCATGAGGAAGAAATCCCTTGTCCATCAAAACTGTCTGACTCAAATATTGACATCTACCATTCGTAATTTAGTTGTTTCAATTGAAGTTTGTAGTCTATTGGTGAATAGGGTTGTTGGTGATCTTATCAGTCCTGTAAATACCATAGATACATCTAAAGCCCCTATTTTACAACCCTAAATTCATATTATGAGCTGTTAATTTAGCATCCATAGATCAATACAATGATGTAGGCTACTGATGTTATAATCAGGAAGTCATAGCTTGAGTTTAATGGAGTATATTTTCTCAATGAAAAAAAAAATGATTAAGGATTAGTCTGGTTCTTGTTCTCTTCAACTGTAGGCATTCCTAAAGCAATTCATGAGATTAGCCCTGGATTCTAAGCCATATTTGCTTTTTATTCCTTTTTTTTATAGTTGTTCTTAATTTCACAAAAACTTTTTATGCCATATGGATAGAGGAGTGGATATAGCTGGCAAGAACTTGAAAACATCCAACATCTTGTCTACAGGTCTTGTCTACCTTAGAATCCTTAAAGCTTGAATATAATGCCACCAAAAAGACCTCATCAGAGCCCCAAAAAAGGGACCGATATGTGTGCAACATGTGATGAGAATATAGATATAGATTCAAGTACTATGAACTGTGATGGATGTACCCTCTGGTTATGCATTGATTGTCTGGAAATGTCAGAGGCTGAATACTCTCTACTAACAAAAATGATCCAGCGAGTAGGCTGCAAGTGGAAATGCCCAGTTTGCAAAGGTAACCCACAAGTGACAGGTGGGGCGTCTTTGGACAATATTCAAAAACTTTTAGACAAGACTCTCGAACCATGCCGGTCATCTCTTAGTGCAGTAAATGAACTGGATACCAAAGTTAAAGATGCAGTGAAAGAAGCATTTTCCAAACTTCGACAACAGCTAACCACCGCCATTGAAAACCGTTTTGGTAATGTTGAGAGCTGTTAGACAACCCTTGAACAGTCTCCCTCGTTTGACAAGGACGCTGTTCAGAGTTTGGTTGAGTCGGATATTCAGACGTTAAGAAAAGATCTTGAGATGCAGCTTGAAACCAAAGTTAAACAGATGGTTGCAGATGATAGAGACTGTCAGCATCGCAAGCTAAATATTGTTGTTTCTGGTGTCCCCCCTTAGACAAATGATGAACTCTACATCAAAAAATATCTTGTGAGTGATTATGGGCTCCCAAACATAAGCGTCTCTAATGTCCGTTGTCTGAGGAGTCAGCAAAGCCAAGTTGTAACCATCATTACCGAAAAAAGGCCTGTTCCCATATTATTCTCAGTTCCAGATTTCAAGACTAAGAAGCAGATTCTACAAAAGTCTTATGAAAGAAAAGGGTCAGGTACAATCCAGTTCCGAAATGATGTATCCAAGACTGGCCGTCAGAAAAGAGCAAAGTTATATGAGGAGTTGCAGGTCAGGTATGCACAGGGCGAAGTTGATTGGGTTATATGTAGGAACTCTGTAGTTCCAAAAAACAGTCAGATTTTTGCAGCCCTTCCAGCTGCAATGCAACATTAAATGTTTTACCCTACAATGTAACCAGTATAAATAGACAGTTAGAAGGTAACGTGATTCAACGAAACATTAGGGACAAGCAGCCCCCTCCAGGCATGAAATGGAAGAATAATCTTTCTGTGTTGTATACAAATGCTGATGTACTTTCAAACAAACTTGACAAACTTTATTCTTTGGTAAATTTGCAGAAACCTGATATAGTTATCGTGACTGAGGTGCTCCCAAAGCACTGTCTTAACCCCGAAGCACATTTCTTTCAACTGAGTGGCTATAATGTCGTGTACAACAAGCATCCGAAAAGAGGAATTTGTATTTATATTTCGTCGTCATCTAAATTAAAGTATTCAGAAGTTGATGTTTCGTTTACTATGGAATTAAGTGAAGTAATTAGTGTGGAAATTAAGTTGCCAGGGATATCCCAAAATATGAAGATTGTAGGCATATATCAAAGCCCTTCCAGAAATGAATTTAGTATGTTAAATGATGATCGTCTGCCGAGTTATCTGTTGTACCTTGCATTTGTTTCCTCAAAAATTCTTGTTCTTGGTGACTTTAATGCGCCCAATATTGACTGGTTATCCCAAGCTAGATCAGGGACGGACCAGAGTTTTGCTTTTAAACTTGTGCAAACCTTACAGGACAGCTTTCTGCACCAGCATGTTGTGGATCCCACAAGACTCAGAAGCAATTCCACTCCCCATGTACTAGATTTGGTGATCACAAAATCTCCAGATAACATAATAGATCTTAAGATGCTGCCATCTCTAGGTAGAAGCGACCATATAGTTATGTATCTACCAATGAATGTAAGTGCAGCGATGAACTGTGGGTCTAAAGTTTATTATGATTATAGCAAGGGTTGTTACAATGAAATTCAAGATTTTATCCGTTCCGTTTATATTGTTGAGGAGCTTCAGTCTTGTAATTTGGATGTGGATGTTGCTGTTGAGTTCACCCAAGAGGTTATAAAAGATGCATGTGATAGGTTCGTTCCACGTTATTACATTAAAGAAGGTTCAAGAAAAAGAAGACGACTACCAAAATTTGTACTTGATGCTATTAGTGTTAAAAATAAACAATAGAGACAGTATATGTTGGAAAAAAATGAAGACTTGTGGTGTGTGTATAAAATGGCTCGAAATCACGCCACTCGTTCTCTATGCGTTAACCGGGAATCACTCGAATCGTCTATCATTACTAATATTCGAGGGTGTCCAAAGAAGTTTTGGAAGAATGTCAATAGAAATAAGATTGACTCCTCAACTGATTCATGTATTTTTGATGACCCAACTACAAGTGAATTGATAAGTGATGATCAGAAAAAGGCTGATGTGTTTAATCAAATGTTTTCATCAGTTTTTGTAAATCCAAATGATGTCCATGCTTGCAGTCCACCCCATTTTACAAAATTTGTTTCAGCAGACAAAGTGCCCTTTAATGACTCTGATATTTCTTCAGTGCAGGTTTTAAAAATTCTCCATGACCTTTCTGTTAATACAGCTCCAGATATTGATGGTATCTCTAACACTTTTCTTCAGAAGACAGCCATGTGTTTAGCTGAACCTCTTGCGTTTTTGTTTAACCACTGTCTATTGAGTGGTAAATGCCCTGCAGCATGGAAAAAAGCGGTTGTAAACCCACTCCACAAAGGAGGATCTAAATCCCAATTTGGAAATTATCATCCAATTTCAAACACCTCAATTTTTTTTAGAGTTCTTGGAAAGATTATTGTATATTGGATACAGGATTACTTCAACCAAAATAAATTATGGCATCCATCACAGCATGGTTTTAGAAAAAACAGGTCATGTAATACGCAGTTGCTAGAAGTTGTAAAAGATTTCCAAAATATGGCTGATCTCAGTTTGAAGTTTGATTGCTTGTACATTGACTTCAGTAAAGCATTTGACAAAATTTCAATTAGTTTGTTGCTTAAAAAATGTGAAAAGCATAGGCTAGGCAGTAGAACTTTAACATGGATTACAGATTATTTATCAGGCTGTTCCCAGCAAGTTATAGTCGGTAGTGCACTTTCAAGTGAGAGTCCGATTTTAAGTGGTGTGCCACAGGGCAGTTGTTTGGGCCCAGTGTTATTTTGTTTGTTTGTCAACGATTTGCCTGAAGTAATTCGTCACTCCACTGTCAAACTGTTTGCAGACAATATAAAACTGTATAAAAGTGTTACCTCCCCAGTAGATTTCACTCTTATTCAAGAGGATCTGAATTCCCTAAATAATTGGTGTAAATTGAACTCCATGTTTGTAAACCATGAAAAATGTTTTAGTACTTCAGTACTTTTCAAAAAGCTCTACTTATCATTATTTTCTTGGTGATACACTCGTTTCATCTGCAGATTCAGTAAGGGATTTAGGTATCCACTTTGATAATCAACTGAAGTTTTACAAGCATGAGTCAATAATTTTACAAAATGCTCTAATTACAGTCTGTTTCGGATTAAGAGAAGTTTCATGAAATTTAACCTTCACACTTTTATGACACTATACAAGACAATAGTACGCCGGGTGGTAGATATTGTTCCTCTGTGTGGTATCCTACATGGGAATGTGACTTGCAGCTAATTGAAAGGGCTCAACATTGGGCGTCAAAGTTTGTGCCATATTTGAGCCATTTACCATATCAGCATCAACTGGAGTGTTTGGGACTTCCTTCTCTGGAGTTTTAACAGGATAGGATTGACCTGATCAATACAGTCCGTATTATGAAGGGTGTTGATAATGTGGACTGGGCTGATTTCTTCCAACTTAGCCATTTCTCAGCCCCTTGACAAAACTCGTATAAACTGTATCAGCCACAAGTGCACAAGAAAACAGGTCAATGTATCTCTGTTAACCATGCAACAAATCTTTAGAATAGTTAATCTGATACCGTAGTTTATCTGCAAAGAGTACAATCATTTAAGAGTGTTCTTCTTGAAACTGAGCTATATAAAAAACAGTTTCAGTGCTATAGTTGTTGCATAGTTGTTTTTTATTTATGAATATTTTTTTGTTCTATTTCTTTTTGTGTTTTGCTGTGTTGCTGTTTGAGCTGTTATTTTTTTATGTTGTTATGCAACAAGCCTATGGCTTCCTCCTTTATTGAATAAAATAAAAATAATGTCACAAATAGGGCTATTGCCCCAATCCTGAAAATTTCTTTCAATTAGAACAACTATAAGAAGTTAATAATCAGTAAAAAAGAGAGGTGGCAAGTAGCAACTTTGCAGCACCTTGCTGGGCCCTAAATGTGCTGTAGATCCATTCCTGAATGCTTAATCTGATCAACACAACAGCTTTCTTTAGTGAAAAGCCAATAAGATACATTTTTACCAAGCTATGTGCTATTAAAACTAGTGGGCATGTATAGAATCACCATTTTCTCCAAAGATTTTACACTTGAGCTGCACTAAATCTTCTGACAGTTTCACTAGCCAAGCATAACCATTTACAAAGCTCATTTCATTGTTTTTTAAGCAGAGAAGGGACTGCCAGTATTTATTTTAAAATAATAAAAATAGTATAATGCAAAACAAATAGGCCACAGGCTTGGGCGTTGGGAGGGGGGCCGCGGCCCCCCCCCTCGTCCTTCAAATTTCCAATATATATGGCTGAAAAATCAGATGGTTTGGAACAATCAGTTGATAAAACTCCATCACACTATCAACTGCCCCCCCTAGACAATTTGCTGCCTACACCCATGGCCACAGGGCCTCTACAAATGTTCTTATTAAGTGTACATTTGTGTGAGGATAGAAAATCATTTTTTTGTGAAAACAAAAAAAAAAGATTTTGAAAATCCAGGGGAAAATCTGTAAACTTTGGTGAAAATCTATAAGCTTTTCTGTGCAGGGGCAGATCCAGGATTCTTTAGGGGGGGGGGGGAATACGTTGATCCAATAAACTTGCATTAGGAGCAAGTTTAATTAATGTAAATTTGTGTTAATTAAGTAAATTACACTACTTTGTGAAAACAAAAAAAAAAAGATTTTGAAGATCCAGGGGAAAATCTGTAAACTTTGGTGAAAAGCTATAAGCTTTTCTGTGCAGGGGCAGGTCCAGGATTTTTTAAGGGGGGGGGGCAAAATAGGTTGATCCAATAAACTTGCATGAGGAGCAAGTTTAATTAATGTAAATTTGTGTTAATTAAGTAAATTACACTACTTTAGACTATGTTAGGGGGGAAGTAGTCCCCCTCTGGATCTGCCACTGTTTTTGTGTTAGATACAGAGGTAAGTTGTCAAGTCTGGTCAAATGTCCATTTCCTAGATGACCAATTTTAATATTGTAAATTTGGTTATTTAAAGTAATTCCTCTTCCACAATAGACTCCAGAGTTTTAAAATTGACAGCAGTACAATTGTACTGTTTCAGAAAAACCTAATTTTTCTATAACATTCTGATTTTATTTGCTCTTCTCTGATCCTTAAACTCGGTCCCAATATTATGTTCCATTCTTGGAATATTACAAAAAATTCTCTTGTCACTTTTGATAGGTATGATGCTGAATGACCATTTCTGAATCTGATTCCCAGCAATTTTTTAATTGACATCTTTGAAAAAATAACTATTTTTTAATTTCTTGTTACTATGGGTGATAATCTATACTTTGCTAGGTTGTCCCCAAAGAGGCAACCATGATTTTGTATCCACCCTTGCTTGCCATACACTTCTTATTATATTTTATTCAAGCATACAAAGATTACTAGGGCTGTCTAACAAAGCTAAATAGCTTACTTAAACCTTAAATCACATTGTCCAGCAAAATAGGGAATAATCCTGTCATGTCAAATCCTTGTCAAAAGGATTTATAGCACACTTTCAGGGATTCATAATTAGGCTATGTTTACTTTAAATTATACATAATTATTGTTGTTATTTGTGCAGTTGTCCATAAGCATTTCATTTAACATGTGACCAGATAAGTAGGCCTATTTGTTGTTATATTTAACTAATTACATCCAGAGGAGTTAAGGCTATGCAGACAAGTTTGAAAGAAAATACTTGAACACACTTTAAACTACCAACTAAATTGATCACCTATAGCCTTTACAAGTATTGTCAAATGATGCAAGTGGTAGGCTAAATTATTAACTTAGGCCTAGTATTTAGATGGCAATGGATTATCATTTCTGGAAAAATTTGGTTAGAAAACTGGCAGGCCTACCATTTAATTGAGAGCATTGACAACGCTAGAGAAGACAGTAGCCTAGACTAAATAGCCCTACCTTCTTATGGCCACAGATCCATTTCTGGAAGTTTTTGGGAAAACTCTACTTTAGTTACTTTTGGCTATCTTGGAAAGGGGTTAGGTTAGGAAAATGAAACTTCCAGGGATGAGTTTACAGGCTAAAATATGTCCCAGGAAGGTATTTCAACACTCTTTCTTCCTCTAGAGGGTCATGACCTTTAAAAAGCTGTGTGCTATAAAAGTGAAACCTTGCAAAATATATCTTTTGCTTAAATGAAGTACAAGAAAATTGTTTCCAGCTTCACAACTTTGCTCAATCCCAATTTATAAGGTTTTGAAGATATGAAAATACATTTCCTAAATTTTCAAGAAAAAAAAAACATTTATATTGCTTGAAATTCTACTCAAATAACAAGAATTGCATTTTCAGAACTAAAGCCAGAGAAAAAGAAACTGAAAAAAAAATTAAGATAAAATGTTGTTTTGTCAAAATTTTAATAGGTACATTTTTTGCAGTCTATATTATTGACTTATGAATAAAGTGAACATACCACTTGATGCCTTTTTTTATGCTCTTTACAAACATAATAATCATTTTTATTGCAAATGAATTTTTTATGCTCTTTACAAACATAATAATCATTTTTTTTGCCAATGAATTTTACCCCCACCCAGGGGCATCCCAAGGGGGAGGGGTGTACTGCCCCTTCAACAGTTTTGGCATTTGGTAAAATTTTTTCCAAAGGCAAAAATTTAGGAAGAAATTTTGCAAACTTGCCCAAAATTCTTGATTTCTGCAGAAAATTTAGCATAAATCAGGTAGCATTTGGGTAAAATTTACAAAAATCACCTCCCCCCCCCAATGAAATGAGTCTTGGGACACCCCTGGCCCCACCCCTATATATAAAAATTCAGGGTATATAGGCCTATTTGCACATTAGGGGCGGGGGTAAAGTTTAAACTTACCTCTCATTTGCATCATAAATAAACTTTACCCCCACCCCCTAATGTGCAAACATATACGCTGAATTGGTATATATAGGGGTGAGGGTAAAATTCATTTGCAACAAAATGCCTATAGGCTACAAACATCAAGTGAAGAGACCCCTTTTTATCTTGGTCTAATAAATGACTTACATTGTCAATTACAACAGGTTGATTAATAATTATGTCATGATAAGTGTCCATTCTTAAAATAGATCTCTATAATTCTCACAACATCTGAGTAATCGACTAGGCCTATTAACAATTTGGGAAGGTGTTTCCAGGGTTGACGCTCAAGGGGAAATCCATGACGTTATACTTTCGGAAAACCACCAAAAAACACCACAAGAGAGATTGGCGGCGAACACTTTGGCATGGCGAAAGTATCCATATCAATCAAGTAAAGCCAACACCAATAGGAGAGTGGTATTTACGTCCATAAAATGGTTGTAAAGTACAATTTTTCAAAATGACACTTTTGCACTACTTAGCTAGGTCATTCTTAGGCTTTCTGGAAAATCTCACATTTAGTTAATTCAGAAATTTCACCAATTGTCTAGTAGACATAGATGACGTACAATTTTTGTTACATTAAATTTTCAGGTGTAAATTTCAGATAATTTTATCCGTAATGAAATACGGACCCTTAAAATTATTGTTTTCATTACACCTTTATAATAAAGTTATAGAGTTTTTACAAAACCACAACAGGCACAAGAAAGAAAAATACATGTGATGGTCACTTTTTCCTCAGTTATCGGAAGCTATCTGATTTAAAACGAGAGTTTCGAGGGGAAGAATTATAGGGTTTTTCAAGCAAATTCTTTTTGCTATCCAAGTGATAGGAAAAGCTAGCTTTTAAAAATAAATAAGAGGATTTTTCATCTGCAAAAGTACTTCGACAGATCTCTGAGCAGAAAGTGTTTCTTAAGTGTTTTATTTGCACAATATCTTAAACTTCCTCTTAAATATTTCCAGGAAGTGTCATAAAAAAAATGTCCAAACCAAACCCAGCATAGGTTCAACCTATGCTGAGGTATCATCTACATCTAAAATGATTTTTCATCTGCAAAGCTGCTTCGACATATCTCTGAGCAGAAAGCGTTTCTTAAGATTTTTATTTGCACAGTATCCTAAACTTCCTCATAAATATTACGAGGAAGTGTCATAAAAATATGTCCACAAACCCAGCTTAGGTTCAACCTACGCTGAGGCACCATCTACAAAGCTGAGAATGGGCGCAAGGTTTTTCAACTCCTTTACCAATCCAAAGAATGCAGTGGCCTTTGAACTCCTTAGCTTTTCTTTGGTTAACCACTCGAGGTGTTGCCTGTTACCTGGTTACAATTCATCAAAGTAAGTTGGGATTAAACTAACCTCCCTTAGAAGACCTTCAGCACGCCCATGGACCGTCAAAACGGGCATTTTTACGGTATCTCACTGCATTGAACGAGCTTAAAGAACTAAATCTGATCAATTCTTATATCTGGTTGACTCTTTTAGACCATCTATCACCTGCGTTACTGAGACCAATCTCAACAGTTAGATATCTACTAGCGAGGGTGCCATGCAGGGGTACTCACTCCTAAATTGAGACTGAATACAAACCCTTCGTGCAAAATTTGGAGGGAGAGGTAATTTTGTTTGTATATAGGACCACATTCCATTTTAATGTCTGAACTTCCAAAATCAGTAGGTGAAGAAGCTTCATCGGTTATGATGATCCTTCAAACAGGCTTGTGATCATTGAGACTTTATAAAAAAAAAACCTCCAGCCTGCATAAAACTACCTATTTTGAAACTGCCCTTCAATTAAATTCGAGGGCAATACGTTAAGTCTACCATTTTACTCCGTGGAAACCTCAGCTTCCACGATCGTTAAAATTCACGACAGTGTTGGTGAGAGAGAATGAAGTGAATTTCCTAAGAGCAGGGGGGGGGGGCAATTGTTTTTAATGAAGATGTTAAAATTGTTTTGTTTTTTTTTTACAGGAAAAAAACAGATTTTTTTTTCAAAATCCAGGGAGGAAACTTAGGGAGAAAGAAATCCAACCCCAATTGACCTCACAGCTCACGTCATTTTTGTACTGAAACTAGATAATGATTCAAATAAAGTAGACCCATGTATACCTAATAGCCTCCTCTGCTCTAAATTGGGAAAGTTTAAGAAAGTGTTTCCAATCATAAACTTTATGAGCAGGGGCGTCCCGAGCCTCTTTCCATTGAAGGGGGCGAACTTTTTAGATTTTACAAAATCACTACCTGATTTTAACCAACTTAAAAAAAGAAGATTGACCTTTAAAAGTACTTTCATATGTAGAGACCGCATAATATGTATAAGATCACAATTATAGAGAAATTTTCCGAGTTTTCATTCCTTTCCACTTTTGAACTATTTGAACTATCTGAGGCAAGTCACACCGGTCCAACAAAATAAAAATCAAACAAAATCAATCCAAAAAACTAGTCAAAAATTTTGTAACCAGGATTTTCGTTGGGGGGAGGGTTTCAGAGGGGTAATAGTACAAAATAAACTTTTAAAAAACGATTTTCTACGGGGGGGGGGGGGTTGTATTTTCGGGAGGGTAAACACCAGCCACCGATGAAGCATTAGCGATAGCCTTAACTCTCTATGATGCATTGATAATCTAATAAATTGTAATATACTTTGACAAGAGTATTCTCTGAATTGATTGCTAAAATCATAGCGACAAATATTTTTTACCTGTTAGTGATGAATGTAAGCATGCGAAGTAAATTAATATTAGCAAATATGGAAGTAATGAACAGATCGAAATAACGAGGAACGGTAAAAAGTGAATGAGGATGGTGAAATCATTGCAATATTAATGCTCTTTTACATACAAATTAATTCCAAGGATTCGAAATGCCACCCCACTACCCCACGCCTGAAAATGACAGGCTTGTTTAACCCCTTTAAAGACATCCAGAACAACATTCTGGTCAATATATATATTGCGACAAAAAGAAATTTCATGCCTGAAAATATTGATTGCAAGCAGGCATCTGCACTCACTATGGCGTCATCAGGTAGTGGCAGGGTCATAAGAATTGGTGAGGCAGTTATCACCACAGAAATAGTTTCACTGAGAAAAGCTGTAATGACCGTATTATTACATTCTTGCTTTTGCTTCTTTGACGTCGTACACGGGTCTTTCAACAACGGAAAAGTAACATATTTCGGTGCTTCTTCAAGATCGTTGTGAATACGACGAACCCGATCTTTCTTTAAAATAGTCTTTATTTATTTTAGCGTCAAATTCACAGCATTTGACGGCTATACGGTTGCGTCTGGTTACAGAAACATTACGCTTCTTATCGGCACTTGACATTTCAAAGCAAATGTCAGTACAACTATAATACAAGCTAAAGCTAATTTCGCAAAACCACAAGTACGTTACTCAGAAGAAATGTAACTGTGCAATAAATTCTACTTCGCCTTTCTTTTCAAATCCGTCTGAAACTGGCGGACTGACTGACAAAATTACAGTCTAATAAATTTTTTTCCATGTTTCCGAATGGGCTGATAAATTGGTTTATCAATACTTGATAAACCAATGCAATTCAGTACCGGGATGGGCCTAATGCTCAAATTCTAAAAGTTTGGCTCCGGATCAGAGAGGAGCCAATAAAAAGTTTGTCAAATTTAGTGACAGACCAGGACAAATAGAACAACCGAATTTGGTTGTTTTTTAACTGTCTACAGCAACAAAAATTGCGAATGTTTAATGAATTACAATAGAAACCAATGGATTATATTTAACATGTCAAGTTACCCAATTCGAAAATGAGCAGAACTAGTGCTATAAAACTGACAAATTAACCAAATTCGTTCTATAGTAGAAAAAGGGAACTAAATGAACACCTTAGATTACGGAATTTACAAATAGGTGGAACTAGTGCGATAAAACTACCGAATCCACCGATATCGGTAACGTATAGAAGTCAAATGAACTTGTCAAATTACCAAATTTGCAAATGAGTGGAACTGCTACGATACAACTACCGAACTCACCGAGTTCGATAACGAATGGGAACAAAAAAAAAACACGTTAAATCATCTAATTTTCAATTAGGCTGAATCCACATAAATCGGGTAGTGAATGGGAACCAAATACATGCGTTAAATCATGCTATATGAAAACAGACGGAAAATATATAATAGAAATGGACATCATGGCTTCGCCACAATGCCCGTTTTTGCCGAAATTTTCACTTTCAGCGAAAAATTTACCAAATGCCAAAAAAGTTGGAGGATGGGGCACCCCTCTTCTCCCCCCTCCCCCTCAGGACGCCCCTGTTTATGAGTATCCGGAGTAAAACAGCATTTTTAGGAGACTAATCCTATTAAACATGTAATCAAATAATCAAATAAACATGTCTTTAGGTGTAGAATGTCCCCCCCCCAACTGTCCGTTGGGAGAGGCCTATAAGATATGAATATCGCCCATTCTTTACGTATAGTATTAATTATTGGGAAATATACAGACTTCTTTTTTTTGGGGTGGGGGGAGGGGTGGGGGGGGGTGTGCTTGCGATTAATTTCTATGGGAGAATCTTCCTTGGGGATGGAATTTTCTGGGGGGGGGGGGGTGCATATTCCAGGGGATATGTTACGCTGGGGTATTTGACAGAATTACTATAGTAAATTCTTTTTAATTGTCTTACATTCTGTTTGCCAAATATTTCATGTGTAGATTCTCCAGGGGAATTATCCAGGTTTTTTTCCCGTGTGTTTTTTTTTCTGGGAAATATTTTCCACGAAAGAGGGGATTTCTGGAGTGATCAAGAAACCGATTAGAGATTCAAGTCTTATTCAAATGCAAGAATACTAAGGATAATCTTCCAGGCTGAATCTTCCGTAAGCAATTTTACAGGAAGGGGGCTTCTGAGTGAGGATGGAACTATCTGGAGGGAGTTTGACGGGGGGAGGGGTGCACTTTATGTTGAATGAAATGTTCAAGGGGGAGTTTTCCGTGAGGGGTAGGGGTATATTCCATAAGGGGTAAGCCAGATTTACCGGCATTATTTGAAAAACGAACAGAAATTATTCCATATATGAAGGGTTGCCCCGTCCCCAATACTTTACTATTTACTTTAAAGTTTGACTGTTTCTCAAACACGGAGGCCGTTTTATCAGAATAGGAAACTTTTTAAAAATTTTAATAGCTTTTGCGTAAAGATCAAGGTATTTAAAAGGGGGTAACCCGTCACGTAACGGGTAACCCAGACGATTCGAACTGGATTTATTAGGAGATTCAGAAACTCATATCCCAGGGGTGGGAAGCATGAAATTAGGTGATATAGAATTTGTTTACTCAGGCAGGAAGGATGGGGTACATAGACAGGGAGTAGGGCTCATGATGAATAAGGAAGCTGCTAAGTCTTGTTTAGGCTGGGAAGGTATTAATAATAGAATACTAATTGCTCATTTTATGACTAGAAAGTTCAGGGTATCAGTTATAGTAGTGTACGCCCCTGTAGATCCAGCTGACGGAGATACTAGTGACTCAGATGAATTTTACTTACAGTTACAGGAGCAAAAGGTCCCAGGTAGAAACATGATGCTATTACTGGGAGATTTTAACGCCAAGGTCGGTAGAAATAGAAATATATGGTATCCTAGCCTAGGTAAATTTGGTGTAGTAAAGGAAAACAGTAAAGGATACAGACTTTTGCAATTTTGTAGGTATAACAATCTAGTATAACCAATACGGTGTTTGGTCATAAAATGGCTCATAAGTTAACATGGTATTCACCTCATGATAACACAGCAAATCTTTTTCACTATATTAAAGAAAACTAAGAACTGAAATGATCAATACAAGATGCTAGGGCATATTGAAATTTTATTATTGCTTTTGCAAGTAAATATTACCATCTGGTAGTGTCAAGTGTTGGTTTAAAACTGTAGTATTAGAAGGGTAACTACCTCCCGGGAAGTTATAATGTCGGTAGACTCCAGGATGAGAATTTGAGAGAAACTTTCCAGGAACAGCTGAATACTAAACTTGAGAGTTTAAAATTTGATAATGTAGAAGATGGTTGGAATAATTTTAGAAACATTATTTGTGAAGTTGCTGAAGGTGTATTAGGGAAAAAAGCTAGAACTGCAGCTAAGAATATTAGTGAAAAAGCTTATTGTTTAATAGAAAAGAGAAGGGACTTATACAAGAATTATCTGAGTGATATATCATATGAAAACAAAAAAAATGTAAAGAAATGGATAAAGAATTAAAATTTGAAGTAAGGAGGTGTGAAGTGGACGCTATAGATAAAGTTGCTAAGGATCTGAAAGATGCAGTAAAACGACATAATAGTAAAATATTGTACTGGCACGTTATCAAATTTAGAGAGAGTAGTCAATCCAAGCTTGTCCCAGTTAAAGATAGGAATGGGGTCGCAATTAGCGATAAGGAAAAAACTAAAGCGAGATGGGCCGAACATTTTGAGAACTTGCTTAACCGAGATAGAGTTGCAGGAAAAAATATAGAGGAAAATGAAAAAGTTTGTGATACCTTGGATGTGAAGGAAGATTTGTTTTGTGAGGAGGAATTAGCAACAGTACTGAAAAGATTAAAGAATAATAAGGCTCCAGGTTCTGAAAGGGTGGTAAATGAGTTTCTTAAATATGGTGGCTCTGAGGTTCGAAATAAGTTATTGAAGATTATGAATATGATTTTTCAAAAAGGGGAAGTACCTAACGATTTTAGGAAAACCTTAATTAAGCCACTTTATAAGAAAGGTGATAAAAGTGAGTGTGGTAATTATCGAGGCATTAGTTTGGTCTCTGTAGGGTAGCAACTTACTTAGTAATATGATACTTTTTAGACTGAGAGATGCTGTAGACAAAGTTTTAAGAGAAAAACAGTGTGGTTTTAGAAAAGGTAGAGGATGTGTCAACCAAATTTTCACTCTCAGGTTAATAATTGAGAAGTGTCTGAGTTTTCAAACACCTTTGGTCCTCATTTTTTTAGATTATGAGCAAGTGTTTGATTCTATTGATAGAAGAGCTTTAGTAAAGGTTTTATCCTTGTATGGTATACCAGACAAATACACTAAAGTGATTAGTGCTATGTACGAGAATAACACTGCTGCGGTTAAGGTAGCAAATGAGGTTAGCAGCTGGTTTTGTATTAAATCAGGAGTTAAGCAGGGTTTTGTTTTATCCCCCTTTATATGGATTATTTTGATGGACATTGTCTTAAGGAGCACAGGAAAGGCAATGGGTAACCGTGGAATCAGATGGGGAAGAAAAAATATCATGAACTTAGATGATACTGATGATTTAAGCATCCTAGATGAAAGTGTGAGCAAAATGAATGAAGTTTTGGAGGTTTTGCGAGTTCAGGGTGCTATTATAGGTTTGAAAATTAATGTTAGGAAGACTAAGTCATTAAGGCTAGGAATAAGTGAAGATGAAAAGGTGATATTGGGTAATGAAAAGATTGATCGGGTGGGCAACTTCACTTACTTTGGTTGCATTATTAGTAAAGACGGTAAGAGCAGTAAAGATGTTAAGAATAGAATAGCCAAGGCTCAGGGTGTTTTTTCTACGTTAAAAAAAAAGTTTGAAAGAATAGGAAGAACAGTCTGCAAACCAAGATTACAGTCTTTGAAGCTACAGTAATGACAGTGGCCAAATATGGCTTAGAGTCATGGATACTCTAAAAAAAGGATAAAAATTTACAAGATGTTTTCCAGAGAAATTGCCTAAGGATTGTTTTAGATACCCAGCTGACTTACCATATTTAAAACAATAGGCCGTATGAAAAATGTGGCTCAGTACAGCTCTCTAGGGCTATAATAACAAAGAGGTTGAGGTGGCTAGGGCACATTATGCGGTTCAAGGATGACAGATTGCCGAAGATTGTTCTTTTCGGCCAACCGTCTAGGGCAAAAGGGAAAGCAGGCCGTCCTCGTCTGGGGTGGGAGGACGTCATAAAGAATGATTTAAAGGAAATGGGAACTTTGTGGACGGGTGTAAAAAGGGAGGCTTTGAATAGATTGGGGAGGAGGTGGAGCGTGCGTAGCTGTGTTGGCCTCAGGCGGCTTGGTGCTGCGGTGAGTTGTTAGTAATAGTAGTAGTAACCCGTCACGTGAAGAATAAATCTTCCAAAATTAATATGCAAATTTTTTTTTAATTTTTCATGTATTTTTCAGTCAAATTCGAACCAGAATTAGTGAAAAAACGTTCAGAAATTAAATAAAAAAAGTTTTTTAACTGAAAGTAAGGAGCGACATTAAAACTTAAAACGAACATAAATTATTTTGTAAATTAAAGGGGCTGTCCCCTGTCCAACGCCTCCCTCTTTACGTTAAAGTTTTTATTGTTTAAAAAGTATAATTGTGACAATAGCATAAAGAGTGAAGTGTTGAGGAGGGGACAGCCCCATTTACATACGGAATAACTTCTGTTCGTTTTAAGTTTTAATTTCGCTCCTTACTTTCAGTTAAAGAATGTTTTTTTTAATTGAATTTGCTATAGAAACTCTCAAAGCATGGGCACCCATAAGCAGAATTCCAGGGGGGGGGGGGGGCAAACCTCGTCTAATTGGCACTTTTAATGCTATATAATAGAAATCTCAGCACAAAAATATAAAAATAAAGCAACATCATTCAGCCATGGGGGGGGGCCCCCCGTGCCCCCCACCCCATATGGGCGCCCATGTCTCAAAGTGTGGTTTCTATTGCTGACTGTTAAAAGTGAATGAGAAATTTCTTTCTGATTGTTTACTGCAGGTAATTCTCAATGACTTCACTTCCTGTGAATGTCAAATAATGGCGTTTCAAGGGTAGTATCTTGGGACCTGCACTTTTCCTAACCTACATACACGATGTCGAAACAACTTTGAAAGTCCTCTGTATCATTTTGCAGACGACATCACGACGAATGCAGCCATCACAAAGCTCAAAAACCAAACATAATCCACGTACTCTTGAAGATGGTCCTTTTTTCAAATTGAAAAGTGATTCGATAACTGGATGACCAATTTTAATCATAAAAAAGGAGCTACTAATCTTCCAATCGAAAGTTTCACGGATACGCCCCCCCCCCCCAAATTCATCTCCATTAATGAAGCTATCAAGAGAGTCGACGTTGTCTGCCTCCTAGGAATTTGCTTTTTCATAGATCCCTCTCACTTTGATAAGGTGAGAAGCCGTTGTGAGAAGAAAAAAAAATGAGGATAAGCTTTGTAGGAATCATCTTTACTCAAGTCAACTTACAACGTTTTAACTTTGTGAATCAACTTAAAAAACCCTCCGGTGAAACAATTAAATACAATTTAAAAATATTATGTAATTATTATACAGTTTTGAAACAATTTTCGAAATAAGTTAAAGCAATGTAAAAGTGTATCAGCGGATTTTAAAAATAGTGTTTTGATTTGGAATGGAAAGGAATTAGCAGAATTTATAATTGTCGAGCTTTTAAATTTAAAGCACATGCTTTTGTGACATTGCTAGTAGGCATAAATCTGATCAGCCCTAAAAAGATATGTTTTTCTCTTTTTTAGAGGAAAATCAAAACAGTAAGAACTGAAACGTAATTTTTATCTTAAAAGATCTATCATTCAAATGCCACAGGGATTAAGAAGGATGGTGTCATTGACTTTCAGTGACAAATATCAGTTACAATAACAGGCTAGGGCCTATATTGAATGCAGAGTAGGCCTGAGTTATAAGAATTACTGTATCTGGTCAGGCTCATGAAGTCCCAAGAAAAAATGCTCGTTGGTATCTGTTTTGACTAATGCAAACCTTCAAAATAAGTGAAGTTAGAAAAAACATCAAATGATAGGGTGTTTTTCTTCTCTTTTTCATCTGATTTCCATCTTTTAACATAAGTTTACCATTTTAAGCTACAATTTCAATAGTTTAAGATATAAAAACAATTTTGACTGTAGACTACAGTCTTTTTAGGCTTGATTAAATAGGCTATAAACTTATTATAATACTATTAAGAGGCAAAATCAGAGCAAGGAGACAAGACAACATTTTCTAAAAGAATTCTATAAGTTCAGTACATGTTTGGCAATGACAGATTATATGTATAGATTGAATATGTTTATACCATTGTTACATTCAATGAAAGAATGGCACAGAGAATTTATTGATTCTGGAGAAAGTGCTTTTCTGTATAATAGATTCAAATTGCTAAATCTTTGCTAGCCTAGTTTAAAAACACCTAACAATCTTGTTGAATGACTTCAGTATTTTGTTGATTCTGAATTTGGCCTATTAGGCTATTTTAGGCTATAGGCTATTCATCTGTGCAAAAGAAAATCTTATTGTGTGTAGTAAGAGCTACATCAGTAATAGGATTTCAAGTAGAGTTGGTTTCAAAAAATAAAATCCAACAAAAATAAAGGACTAATACCCCAATGACTTGGTATATATTTCTTCTTCATAATAAATTGTATAGTCCAATTTATGACATCATCACTGTCTCTTTGAGTAGAACTTAGATCTCAGTCTAACCTGAAACACCTTACCAAATGATTGGCTAAACTTAATAGTACCAAATCAATTGGTGATTCCAAAACTTGTATAACATGTTTTTGCCCATCAACTAAATATCAAATGTTTCAGAAACTATTAAAACAAAGTTTAAGTGATATCAAAATTTCATTGAGTCAAAATAGCCACAAAATACAATAACTTGGACTCATCTAAAGGCTGTAGCATCATTTGAACTTGCCAAAAACAATGCTGACTTGCTTACCCTAACATACTGTAGAAAGAGAGGAGATGTCATCCTTGCATTTAAGATGATGACTAGTGATACCATTAAGTCCATTTTCAATCACAGTGAATACACCAGAACATGAGAAAACTGCATCAACAAATTAGCAGAAAAGCATGAGAAGTTCTACTTCTTCACCAATTAAATTGTTCCACTATAGGATTCACTCAGAAAATTTACTGTGTTGGCCAGATCAGTTGACAGCTTCAAGATTGGTGCTCCCCATGATTTTAGCAGCAAGTATGGAAGATGCAGTGGGATGAATCAGTATCATCCAACAGTGTCTAATAGGTACCACCACCCCTTTTAGCCCTCAAACATGCCTGGCCAGTGACACATCTAGTGACACCCAACAATGAAACCAAACTGTCATTTATGTATGTAAATAGTGATGATCTACTCATGAACTGTGACATGAATATTGAGTCAACATTACCTGATGACATCTACAGGCTCCTCAACCTTAGTCACTAGAAGATGTGCTTTAAGGTAATGCATTGCCCAATTATGTTTCTGGAGTTTTTTAGCATTAAACACAAATCAAACTACTAATCAAGTTTCTTGGAAAAAAGCATTTCCTTAAAACATTTATATTTCTGGCATTCAATTTAGTTTTACTATTTTATAGAGACTAATTTAGTTACCACTTTTTCTTCATTCTAATTTTATCTAGTTCAAAAGCATGAGAAATTGATGGCTAATATTAGTTTAAAGCATCAGTTTACATTTTGAAGTGGTCTTTTTAGCTTTCAATAAAGTGCAAATGGCATTAGCCTTTAGGGTAGATAAGGATACAGCCACTCAGCTGTTATTCATGATAGGCTAATGTTTGTTTATTTTAAGTTTCACTGCTTATATAACTATTTTTTTCAGAGTTCAATGCAACAGTTATGCTACCATTAATTGTTTTTCTGCTGAGAAGCTGGCAAAAGTGGAATCACTTATTTGGGGAGGGGAGAGGGACTCCTCTCAAAATTTTCAGGCATTTAGTGAAAAGAAAAAGTTTGAGAAATAGTGGATCTTTATGTGTACCTGACATATCTTTAAAGGTTTTAGGTTTGAATTCTGAGTTGCAAAGACCTACCTGACTTATTGGGCAGGTCAATACTGAGTGACTCCTCCTTTTTATTGGTTATAATTATGCAGAAGACTTGGAATGAAGAATGTTTAATTTATTCCATGCTGGACTATAAAAGTTATATGTAAAAGTTCTGAAACCATGGCAAAGACATCACAGTGAAGACTTAAAGGCAACATTATTAAATTTATCTGTTATATAGAACTAAAAATCTAAGCCCTAGAAAATGAAAATTTTGTTAATACTTCTTTTCCAATATTACTTGTGACACAATACTTTAGTTTCTCTGTGGATTTGGAATTCTTACAGGATATTTCAGCCAAAAACTCTGAAAAAAGCTGTTTCTGGAAAATAAAAAAGACAAGAAAAATTAACAGATAAAGTTGATAGTTTTTTTTCATGATGATCAGGTTAACCCTTTTGGAAGCAAGATTTATAAATGATTTCTTAGACAACACTGCCTTTCCATTGATGATTAAAAAAACGAAAATATAGAAAAATATATATGGTATAATTCTTTAATGAGACAGTGGGAAAATAACAAAAAAAGCCCTTTTCCCTTATTAGAAATAAAAGTTTAAGTATTTTCAACTCACATTTGGAAGCCTTCATCAAATGAAACAAAAAAGGAAAAAAACACAAAAAAATTAAACTAAGTTAAACAATACATAAAGTGAAAAGGGAAAAAACAAACAAAAAAAAAAAAAAAAAATTCACATCTAGATTTTGTCCAATATGATAATTATCATTATGCAAAAAAAGCAACAAAACAACAAAACAGGATAAATTAGGCTCTCTGATGAAAGTAGACTATATAAAATACCTGGTTCTTGTTGTAAATTTCATGTGGGCAGCCCATAGCAAAATATAGAAAACAAAATGCAACAGCATAAAAATGCAATATATTCTATTTTAAAATTTAGTTAGAAATAGACATAAAGTTTTGATTCAGCAGTTGGGGAGAATTTGAATTTGTTTGATTTTTCACACCATAATACATTATTTGGTCAAATAAAAATAATTGCTAATTGGTTTTGGCTGTTACAAGGTTTATAGGAAATTATAGGAATTAGGATAATAATCCATATGGGAATTAGTATGTATGGAGATGGAGGAGAATATAGATTGAATTCCGTTTATAATAGATTAATTAATAGACAGGTTAAAACTTTAAATAATGACATTAAGCATAATCAGCCCCAAACAAGTTGAAACCTGATAAATAAAGATCAAAATGAAATGAACTTTGGAAAGAGTTATTGTGATTCTGCTAAATGGGCAATGAAAAGATTTGTTCAATCTATCAGACCTAAGAAAGTAATTGTGACCTGTATTGGATAGTAAATTAACCTAGGAAATACAAAAATCCTAAAAATAAATGGGCTTTTATTTTGTTAGATTTAAATCAGTCAAACAGCCAACTGTGGCCTATTTTGTTGTCTTGTTGCATTGCAATATAAAGTTGAAGATATTCTATTTATCAGACAGACAACCTAATTTATCCAACTCTGTTGTTTTGTTGCCTTATTGCATGGTGATAATTATCATATATCATACTATATACTATTAAGATCGTTTTTTTTTTAATCGTTTTTGCTTTGTTTATTTTTCCATTTTCTTTATGTGTAACATTTAATTTAGTTTGTTTTCTTTTTATTTCTTTGTTTCTTTTTTATTCTTAAAATAAATCTGTATAATTCTCAAAACATCTGAGTAATTGCCTATTAACAATTTGGGAAGGTTCTTCTTCTTTCAGTGTTGCTGCTCAATGTAAAATTTATGACGTTTCCCTTTCAAAAGAATCACCAATAAACACCAACAGAGAGATTAGCGGCGAAATACTTTGGCATGGTGAAAGCATCCATATCATTCAAGTAAAGACAAAATGATAGTGGTATTATGTCCACAAAATGATTGTAAAGTATAATTTATCAAAATAACTCTTTTGCACTCCTAGCTAAGCTATCCCTAGGCTTTCTGGAAAGTCTCACATTAAGTTAATTCAGAAATTTCATCAATAGTCCAGTAGACATAGATTACATATAATTTTTGTTACATTAGACTTTCAGGTGTGAGTTTCAGATACTTTTATCAGCAATTAAATATGGACCCTTAAAATTATGGTTATGATTACAGCTTTATTATAAAGTTATAAAGACTTTACAAAACCACAACAGGCACAAAAAAGACAAACAAATGTGATTGTCACTTTCTCTTCAGTTAATTGAGAAAGCTATTTCATTTTAGAAGAGAGTTTTGAGGGGAAGAATGATAGATTGTTTCAAGCAAATGCTTTTTTCCAAGTGGTAAAGAAAAGTTAGCTTTGCAAAATAAATAATTCTTTCTTCTTCTTCTATTTAACAGCAGGCGGGCTTTTCAGTAAAACTATTTAGCCCTTTTCCTTCTGCTTCACTCTGTGGGCTACAGAGCTACTGGCTTGATTGCCTCATATTTATTAGATATATTCAGATATCTTTCAGCAGATCTTTCGACTCTAGGAGTTCAAATATAAGATGATAGATGTCGATTTCTATGCTCTGTGTGCAGGTATAGTTGGCTAGGCTCTTGACTGATAGTGGGATTTTGTGTGTGGATTATAATTCATCAGCAAAGGTGCTTCGAAAATCTTCTTCTTCTTCTATTTAACAGCAGGCGGGCTTTTCAGTATAACTATTTAGCCCTTTTCCTTTTGCTTCACTCTGTGGGCTACAGAGCTACTGGCTAGATTGCCTCATATTTATTAGATATATTCAGATATCTTTCAGCAGATCTTTCGACTCTAGGAGTTCAAATATAAGATGAGAGATGTCGATTTCTATGCTCTGTGTGTAGGTACAGTTGGCTAGGCTCTTGGCTGATAGTGGGATTTTGTGGTGTTTGAAGTATTTTAACAGTTTACAAAGCAAGGTATGTTGTGCAGACGTCAGCATATTACATTCAAATAGGCAATGGTCAATTGTTTCATTATTCATATTACAATGCATGAAAAGAGGGGACAGGGGAATTGAACCACTTGAATTAGAAAGCTTATATGAGAATGCAAGGAAATTTAGTCCATTTGTTCCAGAACGAATTATATTATAAATTTTAGAAAGATACTTATTGAGAAAGGGGGAAAGGATAGGATTAATCTTATTAAAATTAATATCTGATAGCCTCCATCGGTAAATATCTCTAATTGGGATTGGTCTCCCACTTGGCTGGTCAATATTTATAGAATTTTTTGCTATTTCATCAACCTGATGATTACCACTTATGCCAGAGTGGCTAGGAATGTACTGAAAGTAAGTTTTTATGCCACTTGAAGCAAGATTATCAATAATACTGAGACAATGATAAGTGTCAATGTCCAACTTATATTGAGGAGCTGAGGTCAGCAACTCAAGGCTTGATAAAGAGTCGGAATAGATGATAATATTATTCGAATTTTTAATCAAAGCTTGGTTTTGCTTAAGGTGTTCTAATGCCATGATTATGGCATTTAACTCAGTAGACATTATAGATAAATTATTAAATAATCTCTCTCCCATTGCAATTTTCAGGTGAGGAAGGAAAACACCACTTGCAACATTCTCATCCATTTTTGACCCATCAACAAATATTTGGAAGTGATTTTTATAGGTAATTGTATTAAGTTCTGCAAATTTTTTCTGGACAAAAGCAATGGGGGTTAAATCTTTATTCCATTTTGAAAATTCAGTATTTATTATGGGAAATGACCAATTCCATGGAGGGGATTGGGGGAAAGTAGGCGCAATAGACTTTGCTGGTACAGGGAACTTCTTTTGAATATTGGCATACTCATCTGCAATACCTCTATACATGGCTGGATTTCTTAACCAATTATGTAATGTGTGTGAGCTATTTGATTCAATTTTTGTAAGATGTTTTATCAAGATAAAGCTACGTCTCTCCCTTATTGTTGTTAATCCACTCTCCATGAGCAGAAACTTGGTGCTTGTGGGTTTCCTAAGACCAAATATGAGACGTATTATATCATTTTGTGTTGTTTCAATTTTTTGCATCTGGGTCTTTGCACAAGCACCATAGACAATGAGCCCATAGTCAATATGGGGTCTTATATGTGATTTATAAAACTGGAGTAAGGTTTTCTCCTTACACCCCAGGGTGTGGAAAAAAGTCTTTTTAGTATATTTGCTTTTCTATAACATTTTTTTATTGTGTTTGAAATGTGGATGTGGAAATTATGTTTTTGGTCAAGCATGAGACCTAGGTAATTGATATTATTATCCTCTTGAATAGTTGTTTTATTTAGAGTTAGTTTTGAATTAACATGGTTTCGCTTCCGGTGAAATTGGATTATTTTTTACTTGGTGGGTGCAATAGGTAAATCTGAATGTTGAGAGAATTTTTCAAACTGGAAAAGTGACTTTTGCAGATTTGACTGTGCTATCTGAAAGGTGTTGCCAGATGACCATAGCACCAGATCATCAGCATATTGTAGATTCGTGTGGGGTAGGTTCATGTCCCAGAGATATAGGGCAAAAAGGAGGCAACTGAGGACTGCCCCCTGAGGTAGGCCTTTGGAAATTGTCTTTTGGGGTGAAGAGGCTGAACCAACACAAACAATGAAACTTTGCACTTCTATGAAGGATTTAATAAAGGATACTAGCTTAGGAGGTACTCCAAGGTTTGCAAGTTTATTTAAAAGGATTTGGTGGTTCACATTGTCATAAGCTCCTTCAAAATCTAGGAAAGCTGCCACTAGGATATTATTTTTTGAGAAAGATTCATTTATTGCATTTGTTAGCAAAATTAAAACATCTGTTGAGGAGTGGTATTTCCTGAATCCAGTTTGAGTGTGTGGGATCAAGTTATTTTTCTCAACAAACCAGAGGAGTCTGTGATAAATCATTTTCTCCATTATTTTCTCCATCACAGGTGTAATCATTATGGGCCTATAAGACTCAGGGTTATCTTTTGGTTTATTTTTCTTTAGGATTGGTAGGAGGGACGAACATTTCCATATATTGGGGAACCTAGAAGATGCCCAAGCGTGATTATAACAATTTAGCAGTTCTTGTTTGTATGAAGGTGTGAGATTCTTTATCCATGTAGGGTGTATATTGTCATAGCTACTGCTAGTTTTGGACCTAATATGATGTATTGCATTATTCAATTCCTGGATTGAAAATGGATTAGTTATGTACTCGGATCCTGGGCGTGGTTGGTAACTAGGGTTCATAGGAATTGTGGACAGTTTGCTTTGATTATTTGATGTTAGCTTATTAGCAAAAAGAGTTGCAAATAGGTTAGCCTTTTCATTATCATTGTCATAATGGGTGTTATTATGTATAAGCTCATACAGGAGTAGGTTGGGAGAAGTCTTTTTCCCACAGATGTGGCTTTTGACATTATGTATAATTGGCTCATTTGTTTCTCTGGAGGGATTATTTGCAAAATTATTCCAGTATTTACATTTAGCATCTATTATAGTCCTTTTTAGATTAGATTCTGCTTGTAATTTTTTTAAATATGTAGTAGGTGTTGGTTTTTTTATGAATTCTGTCCTAGCTGCCTTTTTTATCCTCCATTTATTTAGGTACTCATTTGTCCACCATGCTTTAGGAATTTGTTTAGGGAATGTTTTCTTAGGTGTTGTCCTGGGGATAGCATGATTAGCTGTATTTATTAGTAAAGATGTCAACGCTTCAGCATGTGTGTCAACTGTTGTGTTAGAAATGCATGAACTTTGTGTGAAACTTGTAATTTCATCATTTAGCTTATTTTGGAAAATAGACCAATTTGCTTTAGTGTTGATATATTTGGATGTATGAGATAAAGTTTCAGCAGGTTCATTTAGGGAGCAAACTATAGCAAAGTGGTCTGTACATAGACTATCAATTTTATTTATGTAAATTTTGTTCAAAAAATTTAAAGACACAATTTGTAGGTCAATTGTGGAGAAATTGCCACTTTTGGGGTTGAAATAGGTATTCAGGTTTGGAGGGGTAGCAACAACTAATTCATTATTATTTGAAGTCATATGCTCAATAAATTTACCAGCTTTATTTGCTGGTTTATTCCCCCACAAAAGGCTGTGGGCATTGAAATCACCACAAATAATGATATTTTTTAACATATTAGAATTATTTATATAATTAAAGAAATCCTTGGCATCTGTAGTTTGGCCATTAGGGTTATAAAAGCTTATTATGTAGGTTTTTAAATTATTCAGCCAAACACTTATACCAATTACATCAACATCATTTTCAAAATCTGGAAAATTGATGCCACAAAATTTTATATTATTATTAACTAATAAAGCTACACCACCTCCTTTTCTCTCTGAAGATCTATCCTTTCTCAGGATAGTATATCCCAGAGACTTAATTTGTTGATTTTGGGTTAAATGAGTTTCCTGGAGGCAATCAATATTAATTGAAGTATTATTCATAAATGATATTAGTTCACTTAGCTTATTTTCTGTGAGTGATCTTACATTCCATTGGAGTATTGATAAATGTTGTGTTGTTGATTTATTCTTCATGTGACTGTGTATCAATGTTCAGCTTTGTTAACAGTAAAGCAAGATCTTTTTTTGCTTGAATGAGCATATCATCTGGGATGTAGATTTTTGCCAATTCTGCAATAATTTTTGTTTTCTGTAGTGGATGTATGTTCATGGCCTGAACTGCATTACAGTTTAGAATGAATAAACATATATTTGGGGATTGCATTTTTGGTAGTGCATCCTGTTTGTTGGTTAAGGGATTGATTCCTGGTAGTGTTTCTGGTTTGTTTGTTCTTGGGAGGGAGGGCCAGGCTGGCCTCATCTCACCGGACAAGGAAGCTTGTTGGCTTGGTGATTCCTTCTGATAGGGATTTGAGCTAGGGGGCTTAGAAGATGGTGTTTTATATGGGGTGCTTGATGCATTGGGGGCATTTGACTTGGGGGTTTTGGTTGGTTTCATTACAGGCTTTATTTGGTATTGTTGGGCAGCATTTGCTTCCATTGCCGCATAGGGGTATGGTATGGCCTTCTCTGTTGATATTTGGAGTGTGAGAGCTCTTTTCTTGTATACAGGACATAATGATTAATTTGTAGATTCATGTGGGCCTATGCAATTGATGCATGTAGGCTGAGTGTTGTTGCAAGTTGTCAGCTCTTTAGGATGGAAAGATTTACAATTACTACACTCTTGGAGAATTTCCTTGCATTTGTTTGTTGTGTGTCCCAGTTTGAAACACTTCTGACACTGAATAGGCTTAGGTTTGTATTCCTTGTGTGGTTCGATTTGCCCAAATAGGAATAATTTTTCTGGGATATCAATTTTATCCTTCAGTGTGAATAAGAAGGATCTACTAGTTTTTAGGCCATTAGAGTTGGGTTTTCCAAGTTGGGTAACATCCTCAACTGGGATTGTGTTTCCAGCCCTATCTGAAAGGCCTTCTTTTAACTCCTGAGTAGATATCTCTGGGGTAACATTATAAACTACTATTTTTGTTGGTGATTGTTTTGGGTTCCAATTAGATGCAATAATTGGGTTATTCAGAAGGGATTTAAGGTTAATTATTGTATCTGCTGATTTCTTATCTTCTACAGCTATTAGCAGAGATCCATCACAGTTAATTTTAAGAGAGAACATTGATTTTAGCAATTTAAAAATTGCAACTCTTATTGCAGTGATCATTTTTATTTCAAAGGGGGTAGTGGGAGTAATTTTAAGGTAAAGTCCTAAGTTTTTGGAGGGAGGATCTTGGGCAGGGAGAGGGGAAATGCTTTTAATTGGGGAGATTTTTTTCCTTTTTTTAGAACTTCTAGAGAGGACCTCTTGAAACCCATTATCATCTATGGTTACATTAGCCCCTACACTTATCATTGTCCTATTCTCCGAATTGGAGCTATCATTATAACTTTGAGATAGGGTGCTTAACCAGCCAGGATGGGTATCTTTCACTATGACACTTTCACTTGAATTTGATTTGGGATCTGGGGGGACTTTTTTTTTGGAGGACTTCTAATCATTGCCTATTGGAAAAAGCTTTAAACACAGAAATAAAACTAAAACAAGAACGGAAAATGGATTATATCAAACCGTCTGCACTATACTATGGGGGAAGATAAACACCACAGTATAGCCCTGAGGATGTCTTGAGCAGAATTGGTTTGGTACAACTGCTGATTAGAATAGATAATAATCACAAGAAAAATATATTTCGATTTTCTTAAAAGGTTGCTCACCCTGAGGTTGTAAGGAGAACACCTTACTCCAGTTTTATAAATCACATATAAGACCCCATATTGACTATGGGCTCATTGTCTATGGTGCATGTGCAAAGACCCAGATGCAAAAAATTGAAACAATACAAAACAACATAATACGTCTCATATTTGGTCTTAGGAAACCCACAAGCACCAAGTTTCTGCTTATGGAGAGTGGATTAACAACACGAAAAATCTCTGAACAGAAAGCGCTTCTTCTTCTTCTTCTATTTCACAGCAGGCGGCTATTCAGTTGATACTATTTAGCCCTTTTCTTTTTGCTTCACTCTGTGGGCAACAGAGCTACTGGCTTGGTTGTCTCTTATTTATTAGATATTCTCAGATATCTTTCAGTAGATCTTTCGACTCGAGGAGTTCAAACATAAGATGATAGATATCAATTTCTGTGCTCTGTGTGCAGGTATAGTCGGCAGGCTCTTGGCTGATAGTGAGATTTTGTGGTGTTTGAAGCACTTAAATAGTTTACAATGCAAGGTATGCTGTCCATACGTCAGCATATTACATTTAAACAGGCGGCGGTCAATTGTTTCATTATTCAATATACAATACTTGCAAAGAGTGGACAGGGGAACCGAACCATCTGAATTAGGAAACTGATACGAGAATGCAAGAAAGTTTAGTCCATTTTTTCAAGAACGAATTCTGTGATAAACTTTAGAAAAGTACTTATTGGGAAAGGGGGAAAGAGTAGGATTTTTCTTATTAAACATAATATCTGATAGTCTCCATTGGTAAATATCTCTAATGGGGATTGGTCTCCCACTTGGCTGGTCAGTATTTATAGGATTTTTTGCTATTTCATCAACCTGATGATTACCACTTATACTGGAGTGGCTAGGAATATACTGAAGATACGTTCTTATGCCACTTGAAGCAAGATTATCTATAATACTAAGACAATGATAAGTGTCAGTATTCAGCTTGTACTGAGGAGCTGAAGACAGCAACTCAAGGCTTGATAAAGAGTCAGAATAAACTATAATATTATTTGAATTAGCAATCAAGGGTTTATTTTCCATAAGGTGTTCTAATGCCATGATTATGGCATTTAACTCTGCAGACATTATAGAAACATTATTATACAATCTACCACCCATTGCAATTGTCAGGTGAGGAAGGAAAGCACCACTTGCGACCTTCTCGTTTCGTTTGGACTCATCAAAAAAGATTTGGAAATGGTTTTTGTAAGTCATTGTATTAAGTTCAGCAAATTTTTTCTGGACAAAAAAAATAGGGGTTAAATCTTTAGTCCACTTTGAGAAATCAGTATTTATTATGGGGATTGACCAATTCAATGGAGGGGATTGGGAGAAAGTAGGTGCAATAGACTTTGTGGGTACAGGGAACTTCTTCTGAATATTGGCATACTCATCTGCAATGCCTCTATACATGGCTGGATTTCTTAAACAATTATTTAGGGTGTGTGAGCTATTTCATTCAATTTTTTTAAGATGTTTTATGAAGAAAGAGCTACGTCTTTCCCTTATTGTTGTTAATCCACTCTCCATAAGCAGAAACTTGGTGCTTGTGGGTTTCCTAAGACCAAATATGAGACGTATTATGTTGTTTTGTATTGTTTCAATTTTTTACATCTGGGTCTTTGCACATGCACCATAGACAATGAGCCCATAGTCAATATGGGGTCTTATATGTGATTTATAAAACTGGAGTAAGGTGTTCTCCTTACAACCTCAGGGTGTAGAAAGAAGTCTTTTTAGTATAATTGTTTTTCTATAGCATTGTTTTATTGTGTTTGAAATGTGGAGGTGGAAATTAAGTTTTTGGTCAAGCACAAGACCTAGGTAATTAATATGATTATCTTCTGGAATAGTTGTTCCATTTAGAGTTAATCTTGCATTAACATGAATTTGCTTTCGGTGAAATTGGATTATTTTTGACTTTGTAGGTGCAATGGGTAAATCTGAATGTTGAGAGAATTTTTCAAATTGGAAAAGTGACTTTTGCAGCTTAGACTGTGAAATCTCAAACGTGTTGCCAGATGACCATAGTACCAGATCATCAGCATATTGTAGATTCGTGTGGGGAAGGTTCATGTCCCAGAGATATAGGGCAAAAAGGAGGCAGCTGAGGACTGCTCCCTGAGGATGGCCTTTGGTTATTGTCTTTTGGGGTGAAGAGGCTGAACCTACAATGAAACTTCGCAATTCTATGAAAGAATTTATAAAAGATACTAACTTGGGGGGTAGTCCAAGGTTTGCAAGTTTAATTAAAAGGATTTGGTGGTTCACATTGTCATATTCCCCTTCAAAATCTAAGAAAGCTGCAACTAGGACATTATTTTTTGAGAATGATTCATTTATTGCATTTGTTAACAGTATAAAAGCATCTGTTGAGGAATGGTGCTTCCTGAAACCAGTTTGAGTGTGAGGGATCATATTATTTTTTTTCAACAAACCAGAGGAGTCGGTAATAGATCATTTTCTCTATTATTTTCCCCATCACAGGAGTAATCATTAGAAGTTCCTGTTTGTATGAAGGGGTGAGATTCTTTATCCATGTAGGGTGTATATTGTCATAGCTGCCGCTAGTCTTGGTCCTAATATGATGTATTGCATTGTTCATTTCCTGGCTTGAAAATGGGCTGGTTACATACTCAAATCCTGGGCGAGGTTGGTACTTGGGTTCATAGGACTTGGGAGTATTTTGCTACAATTGTTTGATGTTAGATTATTAACAAAAAGAGTGGCAAATAGATTAGCTTTTTCATTATCATTGTTTTAATGGGTATTATTATGTATAAGCTCATACAGGAGTGGGTTGGGGGAAGTTTTTTTCCCACAGATGTGGCTTATGACTTTATGTATAATTGGCTCATGTATTTCTCTGGAGAGATTATTTGCGAAATTATTCCAGTAGTTATATTTAGCATTTATTATGGTTCTTTTTAAATTAGATTCTGCTTGCAATTTTTTTAAATATGTAATAGGTGATGATTTTTTTAAGAATGTTCTCCTAGCTGCCTTTTTTGTTCTCCATTTATTTTGGCACTCATTTGTCCACCATGCTTTGGGAATATGTTTAGGGAAGGTTTTCCTGGGTGTTGTCCTGGGGATAGCATGATTAGCTGTATTTATTAGTAAAGATGCCAAAACTTCAGCATGTGTGTCAGCTGTTGTGTTTGAAATACATGAATTTTGGGTGAAACTTGTAATTTCATCATTTAGCTTATTTCGAAACATAGGCCAATTTGCTTTAGTGTTGATATATTTGGAGGTATGTGATAGGGTTTCATCAGGTTCGTTTAGGGAGCAAACTATGGCAAAGTGGTCAGTACATAGACTATCAGTTTATTTATATAAATTTTATTCAAAATATTTAAAGACACAATTTGTAGGTCAGTTGTAGAAAAACTGCCACTTTTGGGGTTGAAATATGTATTCAGGTTTGGAGGGGTAGCAACAGCTAATTCCTTATTATGTGAAGTTATTTGCTCAAGGAACTTACCAGCTTTATTTGCTGGTTTTTTACCCCACAAAAGGCTGTGGGCATTAAAGTCTCCACAAATAATAATATTTTTCAACATATTAGAATTATTTATAAGTAGAGGTGACCCTATTGACCCCATCCCTCACCCCTGCTGCCACCTACAACTTTTTTTAACACCATATATTGGCACGAGAACCACGTGGTTTATGGTTTTTGTCAGTGAGAATTTGAAAAACAGGAATTTTGTCACATTTATGTATGTTTTCATGGATGGTTATGTGTGTGGGTCGATTTATTTGATGTTTTTCATGGATGTTTAATGGTTTTTGTCAGTGAGAATTTGAAAAACAGGAACTTTGTCATATTTATGGATGTCAACAGCAATTCATGTCTGTTTAATGGTTTTCTCAGTGAGAATGGAAAAACAGGAATTTGCCAAATGTCTATGACTTTCCCAGAAACAGTTAGATCACGTTTTTCCTTCTCAACCAATCAACGAGTCGGATACATCTCCCTTCTCAGCCAATCAAAGACGTGCTTACATATGATTTCCCCGTTACATAACAAGTCACCCATGAGATTTAGTATATAACGGACATTCATTGTGATTAAATTATCAGACAGTATTTTGACACTGTGTAAACAAAATTTGATAAATTTTACTCTTTAGAAGCCTTGGCAACCGAAATTAGAATTTTATTTTATTTTTTTAATTTAATGATTTTTCAAAATAAATTTTTTGTCATGGTTACCTCTAACATAGATTATCTTAAACCCCCCCCCCCCCAACACCTAACCCCATTCTTATAAACAATGTATCAATAATTCAGAGAAATAACTCCTTAAAAGTCTTGTCACTCTAACTTTTCAATGTAAGGTATTTTGTCATTGTCAGTATAACATCTCTATTTATTTTCTGTTTTTCAATATTTTTATTTTAAAAATCAAATTGTTGTCCATGTTCACCCTAGCATCTCTCCGTGTAAACCCCCCACAGACGAACCAAATAAGGATCCAACCTTTACATAATCCCAGATAGAATTTTACCATCTCAACCTAACCCCCCCCCCCCCCAAAAAACACGATAGAATCTTGATACTCGATTTAAATAAATAACATTCCCTAGATAAGTCCCGCACATCCCCCCCAAATTCTCAAAAAAAGAATAAGAATTTCAATAAAGTCATACATTAAATATACCAGTTACAAGCAACCATGGACTTACGTCAATTTCTAATGAAAAGGGCGCTCTGGTTTTGACAGTACATTTCCACCAACGCATATAAATAGTTTGGCACCCCTTTTTCTGGTTTACAAACACAGTCAAGTCAATGGGTTTCTCTGTCAAAATTAAAACACTTTGAAGCACTAATGAGGCACAGACGCACTGCGCTATTTTGGAGAAGAGAAACAAATTAAGATATAACAATTTACTAGTATGTGAGAGGTGGCAATCCATTGATTCTAACAGCTTCGTTTTTAGTAAATTATGTGAAGTGTGATTATGTTTTTAGAAACATTTTATTATATACAATAAAAATATTTTGTAAATATATAATTTTTTCAATCTTTAAATAAAACTTATTTATATTAACAGGATGTGTGAGTGATAATTATTATTTTTAACTTTGATATTTAATCAGGAATATAAAATTTTTTATTATTTTAATAAATATTATATTATTATTAAATTTAATATCATTTTTAAAATATGTTTGCAAAATATAGTCATACAGGTCGATTTTTTAACGATCTTATTTAAATAATATAGTATTGAACATTTAAATGTTAAAAATAGAAACAATTATTTCTATCATATGGCTCTAGATTACTGATTTTTTAATAAAAACGTTTGATTTCTAAGCCAAAAATATGTCTAGCTAAATTTTTACTTTCTTAGTGATAAACAAAACAGATATATGTTTAATAGCTTTACTTATTTAAAAAGTGGCAAATTATTTTGATACTAATTTTTTATATTCTTTTTAATGCAAATTATGAATAATGTCCATACCCCCTCCAGCCAAGAAAGCGAGGGCCAATAATGCGCCCCCTGCAAAGGCGACAGTTGTCCAATATGGTCGCTGGCCGAAGCCCCCCAGCTCCACACTGCCTGCCCAAGTGCAACCATCCATGCAAGCCCCTGTCCTGGCTACGCAAGTCACAGCTCCTGCACAAGAAATTAACGTCGGCCCCTCCACCTTCCAACATACGTTACCTGGGCCTTCAAGACAAGCCGTAGGCCAAATGGTGGCTCCCTCTCACGCACTATCTGAGCTATCAGCTCCCCATCAAGCGTCAGTGCACTCTCCGGCAAGTCCTGAGCCGTCCATGCAAGATAGAAGGGTTGGCTCATTCAAGCAAGTCATAGACCAACCAATGGCTCCCTATCATGTAATGGTCAAGCCTCCATCTTTCTGTCAAGTGATTGATCAATTTGAAGACGTGAGTATTTTTTTTTCAATCAAGTAATATATTTTTTATCTGTTAGAGAGCGTTTCACTCTCTACCTTTGTATTTTCACTTTTTTCAATCATTCAGGAAAAAGAACTATCTAAACAAACCGATATTTCAAAACTGTGTACATGTATATATATGTGATATATTAACCCCCCTCCCAACCCTTATTTTCTCTGCCCTCCCCTCAGAGATATCTAAATATATTTTTACAGAGAAACCACTCTTTTATAATCTTTGCTATAGCATAGATAGCTATTAAGAGAATATTTTTATGTAATTTAAATTAAGTATAACCATTTGAAACTCACAATACCATATATTTCCCACAGAATTTGAGAGAGAAATTATTCTATTTGTCACATACTGACGTTCTAATTTACACTGAATATTTCTATCGTGTCAAAGATTTTAGCGAGGGAAAACCAACTTAACGGTTCACTCCTGGAACATTCACGCGGCGGCTTACAAAATTTAAACTCATGTGTTTACTGAACCTGTATGGAATTAGAGAGAAATGACTTATGATCTAACAATATTTTTTTGGGGCATTATGTAATTGGCCGCGGAGCCAGTGGGTCTGGGAAGCGCTGTGGAGCAAGGTTAGGGAAGTGCCGGGGGGGATGCGCCACGGGTCAGGGAAGCGCCACAGGGATGCGCTGTGGGGCAAGGTTAGGGGGGGGGCGCTGGGGGGGAGCGCCGAAAAAAAAAAAAATTTGAACACTTTTAAAATAAAACAAAAAATTGTCGCCTTCTATGTCATATATTATATTATATTAAGTTGTATTAACCAAATGTTATTAAGCAAAAATAATACAAATTTTAAAAGCAGTAGGGGATGATTTGAACACATTGAAAATAAGCTATTTTTCATTTATAGATTGGACGAGCATTGGTCCCATATTCGCCGTCCAGTGAAGAAGAGGAGGAAGGGGAGGCACACGTGGAGTCCCCCAACAATTTAACATGGGACGATCTAAATCCAATTCCTTTTAATATTGATGATTTTTTAGCTGATTTTCTAACTAATGTAGATAATAGCGCAGTTGAACTGGTGGACTTGAGCCCGAATACATTACAAATTTTAGATGATTTTACAGGGAACCCTCCAACCTCCGATACCCTAACGACTCCACTTCGAACAACTGAAGTGGAGCATTCGCCAGTTTTTGTTGACCCGCTGGGGGGCGGGGTTAACACACCCGCGGGGGAGGGGGGTACAACTCTCCCAGACTTTCAGCTGTCCAACAGAATTTTAAATAATATAGTTGTTTTCACTGCAATGTTTGGTGACCCTTTTAATTCGCTTTTGTGTGGTAATTTTGTTTTTGACCCTGTAGAAATAGTGCATGCATATGTAGACAAAATTTGTACACTTCTGGAGAATCAAATACAGTTGTGGGGAGGTAAGGAGTCAATTAATGTCTCCATTGTTCTAAAGGTTTTTTATTTGAATGAGGGAAAAAGCGAAGTTTACTATCATTTTATAAATTCCGAGATGAGTTTGGTTTATTCAAATTTATAACATTTTGAGGGTGTTTTCACGGATTGGATGGATCAAATTATAGCGCATCTTGATAACTTTAACTAAAATGGAAGTGGATCATTATTTTTATTTATTTAAATTTTAATTTTAAATTTATTTAAATTAAATAAATTTTTTATTTTAAGAGGGGGGGCAGGTGGGTATGAAAGGGAGACAGTTTTAAATTATAATCCTGATTGAGTAGGTTGTCGTGGTGTCCAGAAGATCTGTTTTGAAACAGGTCATATGTGTTTCAGATATGCTTTCCTCATATCAGCATTCGAGCCTCTAGCTCGGGACGCTACTAAGACGAATTTAGACATTTGGGCTATATATGGGAAGGAGGGGTCCAGTTTTCCAGTTGTAGATTTTTCTTGCTTAGAGAGAAAATTCCCAGTAACGCTACGATCTATTGATATTTTTCAAAAGGCTAATGCCCGTTTAAATATTGGCGTTACTGTGGTACAATACGAAACAGAATTTGAAGATGGGGTTCGCTCTAAAAAGAAGGGGGTGGTATTCCCTGTAAGGGGCCCGTCAGTTGGTTTGGTCAAACACTGGGTTTGGTTGCTATACACGCCACCTATTCAACTGAATACAATCAGTCATTTTAACCCGATCACTGACATTAGTAGAGTTCTGAGGGGTCGTAATAAACAGAGTGCCCCGTTTCTACTGTCCAACATGCCTCTCTAGATTTTGGACTGAAATAAAGTTACAAAATCACATGAGGCATTGTAGCCGCCACGGCTACCAGACAGTGGAAATGGTTTCAGGGGATAGGGCAATTCTATGATTCAAAAATTTTCAAAATACCCTTCTCCAGTGCGACAAAATATCTTTGGACTGTGAAGCTAAGCTGGTGGAGGTGAATGACCCACAATATCCAAACCGAGTCAAAGAACATAAGGCTATTGCAGTGTCCTACGCCCACGCGCAAAGAGATAGTTCTAACACCATGCGGTTGTTAGAAATAGTTGAAACATTGGATGAGGGGCCTGAGTGCATGGACAAGGCACTGACTACACTGTGTGGCATGGATAAGGGCTATATGTATCGATTGAGAAAGATCAATTTTACAATGGTGCTCTCCGCAGAGGATCGTATCGCAATTAAAAATCAAAAAATATGTTGTGTAGGCCAGGTAGAGTGTATAGAGGAGGGGGACTCAGGGGAAACGAGGGGGGAGGGGGACAGTGAAAGATCATGACCATTTATGGCAGGAAATATCATCGGGAGGTAGTAATTTTAGAGGAGTTGCGCATCAATCGTGTAATTTAAATGTTAGCCAACAGTTTTTTATCCCTGTTTTTATTCATAATTCCAATTATGATTTAAAATTTATTTTACCGGCACTAGCACGCATGCATAGGAAGGGAGGGGGAGTAGATTGTCCATGGGTAAATAGTTCATTTACCTACAACATAATTCCCAAATCAGCTGAGAAGTTGTTGCTTCTCGAACTGAAATGGCAGGCTGTGTATAATGGTCATTCGTGCTTGAATAAAATTTGTTTTTTATATTATTTTATTTTCTTCACCACGGAATTGAGTAATGTTAGTCAATTGCCAAAAAATGAAAATTTTGAGAGTTTTCCACTGCTCAAACGGCAATTACTAGATAGTGAAATGTATGGTTTGTTGACACGCGCCGGCATGTACGCATACGATTATTACTGCTTTGATACTCGCTTACGCGAGGTGAAACTACCTCCAAATGAAGCTTTTCACAATTCACTAACTAACAGTGAATGCACAGCCGAGGAGTATGAGTTTGCCAAGAAGGTGTGGTCCAAGGGGGATTGTAAAAATGGGTGGGATTATTGTAGACTGTACTTGGCCAGTGACGTTCTAACTCTGTTGGATATAGTCTGTAAGAACACAGACCAGATCTATTCAGAGTTCGGGTTAGATATAGGCTATTATTTTTCCACACCCCATTTAGTGATGGATTTAATTTTAAAAATTAGCAGGGAGGAAATAGGCCTAATCACCGACATAGATCAGCACCTTTTTGTAGAGCGTTCAATGAGGGGAGGGTATGTTTTTCATGGGGACCGCGTCTTATCAACAGATCCGAGCGGACAAAGCACCGGTGCAAAGTCAAATGCAGTGTTCTTGGACATGAACTCGTTGTACCCCTCGGCAATGTCCAACTACTCTTTGCCGTGTGGGAACTATCAATGGCTTGAGAATCCTTGTGAGTTCCCTGACATTAACACCGTCGAGGACAATGGGCCACAAGGATGGTTCTTTGAAGTAGACGGCCACAGTCCACTGGCACGTCACGACTCAGTCAAAGATTTTGTTTGTCCCTGTATCACTCGGCCGGTGAGCAGGGGCTCGCTGAGCCCCTACAATCGGTCATTGGTTGAGGATATGGCGATGCACTGGACTCCCTCCAAACAGAAACTGATCGCTGATTTGGACCCTAAGGAGAATATCGTTGTTCACCATGTGCTTTTGAACTGGATGGTGAGTAACGTTTTCAAGATCACTAAAATACATTGGGTCCTACATTTCAATCAGCAACCCTACTTGAAAACGTTTATCGACACCTTTGTCGATAAACGCTCTAAGGCACATTCACAGGTGGTGAAGGAAATATATAAGCTTATTCTAAATTCAGCGTTTGGAAAAATGTGCGAGAGCGTACGGAACAGATCTCGCTGTGATGTCGTGACTGACCCTCTAGAGTGTGCACGAATTATTGCCGACCCCAATTTTACATCGTTCACGAGCATAGAGGCCGGCATGGTTCTTCTACACAGGCGAAAGCGAAATGTGGTACTGAACAAGAATATTGCAGGCGGCAGTTCAGTACTAGAAATTTCAAAAAAGCTCATGTTGTCGTTCTTTTACAATGTGTGCAAGGTGCAATGGCCACGGGAGGGGGAGGTTCAAGTTTACGATGGTGATACAGACTCTTTGCTGTTAAAGGTAAATGGGACTGAAGATTTGTTGGGTGATTTGCAAAAGGGGGAACACATCAGCTCGCAGATGGATTTCACCAACTGGAATCCATCTCTCTACCCCGAGTTTGTGAAACGTCAAGCCCCCAACCAACTATTAAAATTAAAATCAGAGACGGGGAGTGATTTGATATCCAGGGGGTGTTCCCGGGCCCCAAAGTTTATTGCGTTGAAACTCATAGTGGGGAAGAAAAGAAAGCGTGTAAAGGGGTGCCTACACACTTTGTAAAGAGCAAGTTCAACATGAGCGTGTACAGAGAGTGTGTGGAAAGGAGCCTAGTCCCAAGAGCACGAGTGCTTGCAAGTTGCTGTCTACAGCAGAGAAATTAGACTGTGAGAGTTGAGAAGAATGCAATGTCATGTATATCCGACTAAGTATATGTGCTCGAGAATGGTGTGAGTGTTCTACCCCATAGCAACTCTCGTATTTCGGACCGAGTTGAATGCATAGACTATCGCAATCAACTTGGTCTGGATAAATTAACCTAATCTGACACTAACCTCCACCCCAACCTGTTCATCTAACCCAAGCACTAACCCAACCTCAACTAACCCCGAGCAGTGACGACAACTATTCTTTTTCGCCCCGCGGCCGCCCAGGGGGGGGGGGTCCCCGCCCGCGGCCGGCCGGCCTTCGGCCCCGCGGCCCCCAGGGGGGGGAGGGGGGGGGGATCCCACACCTTTAAATTCATCAAGTTCAACTGTGCTAGTTCCAAGTGTATTTTCAAGTGTGTACAAAAAGTGTTATTGTATAGAAAAGTGTTTAAGTTGACAAAAAAGTGTTGTACAGAAAAGTGTTTAAGTTGATGATGGACAAAAAGTGTTTTTTTTTATTGTACAGAAAAGTGTTGTACAGAAAAGTGTTTTTTAAAGACAATAAGTGCTTATTTATAAAGTGTTATCATTGCCCTGTGTTCATGTTGAACAAATAGAGTTTTCATTTTGACCACCATGAAATTTTGTCACGTTGAACAAGTGTTATTATTTTTATCGTTGTGCATGTTGACTGCAAATATTTGTTTTCATGCAGTGTCGAAATAAATGCTGCCATGAAATATTGTTTTTTTTGTTCTTGAATAGATAGATCTATGGGGAAAATTATTACTTATTCATTGAGCACATATGATTTAGAGTTAGTTGCAGTCCGACTGCTACCCCCAGTAGCAGCATGTATCAATTTAAAACACCCTTCAGATCGTTTCTGTGTGGTCCCTCAATGTCGGGGAAGACAACACTTTTAACTAGAATAATTCAAAATTGCGATAAAATGTTTTTGGAAAATCCGAAAAAAATCTACTATTGCTATAGTATTTGGCAGGAGTCCTATGATAAAATAAAAGCTATTGCCACAACCATACCAATACAATTCATACGAGGACTTGATGTTTTCAATCGTATTGAATCGAACTCGGGGTTGATTATTGATGATTTGGCTGAATCCATTGAACAGTTCTCACAGGAAATGCTACAACTGTTCACCGTTCGCTCTCATCATGAACAAATTTCCGTTACCCTAGTTCTACACAATCTGTTTCATCAGAGCAAATGTATGCGAACCCTTGCTTTGAATTGCACTGTCTATATTATCTCTCGAGTCGTGCGGGATTAGATCGAGCGCCAAAAACTAAAAAATCACATATAAACCCGCGCCCCTAAAAGTATGGTGTCACCGTACACACACGCGACTAGCAAACCCAACGGTTACTTTTTGTTGGATCTTAATCAGAGCACGCCCGAGGATCTACGTGTAGTCACCGACATTTTCAACAATGAAATTACAGTATATCTTCCGGTGAACAGTAGAAAAGACTATTTGTCGCCATTATGACACTGAAGAAACTACACGAACAACGATATCTGTTTTCCGTTTTAAGCACTTCAAAACCATTGCTTAGGAAGGCTATGCTCAAACATGGGGTTGACAATGATTTCATTAATCTAATATCTGAACTTTGTTTAAATTTAACTGAGGGAATTTTTCAACTGCCATATGTTTTTAGACAACAGAAAAAGCAACATCGTTCCACGTTCCGCGCCTGGGCTTTAAAAAAAATGGTAAACCAATTTAACAGAACATGGCTCCTTCAGGCGAGCGGTAGCTTTTTCACACTTTTACTACCGATAATTGCAGGACTTGTAAACAGTTTTCTCTAGTGAGAGAATGGCAAAACCCTATAAATTGACACCATTTGAACTTGTCCTCTCGCCCATCGAACATTTTGAAGACAATCTAAGCAAATTCATTAATGATGAGAATATTGTCGATGATAAAAAACTACTTTTACTTCAAGATGCATTGCGACGTGTGGACAAATATAGACCATATCGCGAGAGACCTGCCACCGTCGTCGCCACTGATCCCCCTACACAAGAAACATCTCAAGATTCTGCACAGTACCACAGGAGAAGGACTTGAATTCGATTGTATTGAAAATTGGAAACCTATTGCCATTGACCTATCGAGAACAGTGTAAAAAGAGTATTATCTTATCTCATGTTGGAAACTGCTGGTGATCAAGTTCAAGTCGAGAGCACAGGGAAACGAATTATAATTCAGGGAAAAAGTTATAATCTAGTTGATTTAATTTGTGATATGGTGACGAATCGTAAAGGACTCTTATCCTTTGACGATAATCTATACACCTTTCTGTGTGCAATAAACTTCCCCAAAAGTCTTATTGGCAATAAGCAAATTCTAAAGAAACTAAGAGAATATAGTCCACCAACACCATTTAAAAAAGAAGAAGATTCAATATTTGAAGATACTAGCAGCACCAGCAATGATTTTACAACACCTGTGGCTGCTAGTCAAAAGCGAAGACGAATTGATTAGCCCGCCAGTGTGCAAAAGGGGAGTGGACATTACACTACGTGTTTACGCTCAAAATGGATGAAGTTTTGAAAGGTGTTTATGAAAATATTGGCGAGGTGGGAAGTTTAAGTTCCCCCAAAACGCTTTCCAAAGCTGTCTCCGGCACCACCACCACATTGAAAAATGCAAAAGAGTATCTAGAAAATGAGTCGAGTTACACACTACATCGTAATCACAGGCTTCGCAGTAAACAATATCGACAAACTAAAGCCTTTTTCCCTCTGCATATAATACAAATGGATCTTTTAACTTTAGACGCACTTCAACGGCGTCACAATGCACCCTACAAATATATTCTAGTGGCAATCAGTGTCTTTAGTCGCTATGCCTATGCAATTCCACTACGATCAAAGAGAGGTGTTGAAGTTGCTCTGGCCATTGAAAGTATTCTAGAACAGGATTCATATAGAAAAATTCAATCGGATCGTGGCAGTGAATTTGTTAATCCCCATGTGCAAAAGGTTCTTTTGAAATATAATACAACACTATATCATAGTCACAGTCCGATAAAGGCTGCATTGGCTGAACGATTAATAAGAACGATTCGTCTATTAATTTCAAGATATTGCACATTGAAAAATACACCGGCTTTTATTCATGATTTAGATAAAATCATGTTGATTTATAATCAACGACCACATCGATCTCTGTCCAACTCCACACCAAGGGATGTTCACTATAGTGAAAATACATTTGATGCTTTTCTAAAGCAATACTCCAATGGCAATGAGAAGAAGAAAAACAATAAGAAATTCATTGTTGGTGATACTGTTCGAATTAATAGAACCGCCAATATTTTCGAAAAGAGAACTTATTTATGGATCACCGAACTTTTTAAAGTGTCCAAAATCCTAGACACCATACCCATAACTTATCGATTGCGAGACACCAAAGATGATGAGATTCTCGGCGGTTTTTATGAATATGAACTTCAAAAAGTTAGAAACACTAGTGAAATTTATCAAATTGAAAAGATATTAAAGAGTCGTACACGCCATGGTAAGAAACAGTTGCTTGTTCGCTGGCTAGGATACAACTCGGATTTTGATTCTTGGGTCAGTGCTGAAGACATTGACAATGCCCAATGATTTCTATGTGACTTTCATGTCCAATGTTTCTGATCCTCTCTACAATGATCTGAATAGAACAAGTGATTTTAGGACGAAACTCTCTCTCACCATCAAATTCAACGACTGAAAGTATGAAGTGGCTCTTGTCGACTGTATTCTCAAAAATAACTATGATATCCTGAGAAAAGATCGTAAATATGAAATAAAAATTAGACCCTATGATTGGCCACCTCCACCAGGTGATCAAGAACAAATTCAAAAAATCAATTGGATGGATTATCCATACGTTGAATTACCCTACGAGGAACTCACCTGTATGAATGATTTATGTCGTACTATCAATAAAAGAATTTCCGCTCGTAAAACAGGAGATTTTCATTTCAACTATTCGAAGGAGGAGGGTAAGATCTACATTAGTTCACCAATTGCGAGTGAATAGGTTATTCTCAATGATAATCTAAAGGATGTTCTTGGCTTTAAACTCAATATAATCAATGGTAGAAGTGCCGGAAATACTAATGTTACTTTAGCTGACTACCTACCAGCCATCTCCACGGACACTTGTATATTTCTTTATACTTTATTTGTCGAAATATCTCGAGCTGATAATTCAAATGTTCCCCTCCTGCGAGTTCTTGAACGAAAAACCAATCAAGAACAGATTCATCACTACAATATAAAGCATCTTCAGTATATTCCCGTAAACACTTCCTATTTGGAACTCTGTCAGTTAACACTTAGAAGTGAATTGGGTGATCCTCTAGCAATTTCAAAAGGCTTAGCAGTGATTACACACCATTTTCGACCCATCGTTCAAAAGCAAGATGTCTAATAAAAAAGTGGTATTCACTTGTCCTGACATTGACTGCTATGTTAAAACTCTTGGTCAAAGACAACAGGGAAATGGAATGGACCACTACAAGGGTCGTTCGTCAATGTCTGGCTACGGTCTTGGCAGTTGGTTTGCTAAGCTGTTTCGCTCTTCACTACCACTGGCTAGAAAATATCTTGTACCGGCTGCGACAGATTTTGCATCCTCTACACTACAGGACTGGGGCTCTGGCAAGGATTTTAAAAAAAGTGCTTCGGAAAATTTTATGTCCAGCGCGAGAACCTTTGACGAGAAATTAAAACAGAATGGTACAGGCTTAAAAAGTTCAAGATAAACCGCACCACTCATCAGTCTCTACTCAGGACGGAAAAGTAAGACGCCCCCTTTGTCAAAGAAAAGAAGTAAAAAGCCGACACGTAGTGTAACCAGAAGCCCCAGGAAGAAAATTGTTAGAACGAAACTAGATTTCTTCTCCTAAAATGACCTACCTACCACATAAGAATTCTCAACCTTCAATCACCGCCTCATTGAATCTATTCAATGCAGAAATTGATGATATGAGTGTCAAGCATGGATACTATGAAAAATTTTATCCACAGCAGCCCCTCTCTAATAATATCAATTTTAAAATTTATTCCTATGAAGACTACTTTATGGACATGTCTTCAAGAGTTATATATTTAAAAATGAAAGTATGTAAATCTGATAATTCAATGCCGATTCGGGCCGATGGGATATCCTATGAAAATTGTATACTAAATAATTTATTTCGTCAAATTAGTGTCTACATCAATGGCACGCTGGTGAGCACAAGCAACACTCTCTCAAACTCTGCCAGCTATATGCAATTCAAGCTGATGACACCGAAGTCCTACAAGAAATTAAGAGGTGTCTCTAAGTTATATGGATACGTTACTAATACCGAGAGTACTTATGCGCATAAATATTCCTCAACTAGGTATGTTTCGCGATTCGTAAGAAAATGTAATGCAACATTTAATATACCAAAAGAGTTACCGCCAACTGTGAAAGCATAAATAAAATTAACGCTTGCCTCATCTATTAGCATTATAAGACAAAAACTTTCTGCCTATCCCAAGGTAAGTCTCCCCTTCACCTCAGAACCACTACATGTACGTAAACAGCAGGTTATGAGTTCTGTTGCTTTGGCCGTGGAAAAACTAAGAGCCAATGGCAACAATATTAAACTACTTGTTCCTCATACAATCACCAATCAGCGTCATATTGCCACAGGCTCTCGTAGCTATACCGATTCATCCTTTATCAATGGCGAAATTCCGTCAAAACTAGCGTTGGCCTTTGTAAAAAGCGCCAGTGCAATAGGATCATGGACTGAATGTCCACATAAATTCGAGATGTTTGGACTTTCATCTCTTGTGTGCAAAGTAAACGGCATCCCGCTCTACAATCTACCTTTTGATAAATCCTATAGAACATTGTATGAGTTGACCATGCGAACCCTAGATCATGATTCTCAACTATTTGAAAATGGTATAACCGAAGATATGTTTGCTAAAACACATGGTATCATTGTACTGGATTTGTCGGGCACACAGGATATGAGTATAGTACGTACGGGGAGTTTACGTTTAGAGTGTACATTTGCCACCCCCAATGGCTGAGAGTATTGAACTAATCTCACTAAATCAATCTGAAACCTATTGGGAAATCACTCCCGAAGGTAGTATTCTACCAGACTTGGAGCCTTGAACACAAGTCAAATAGTCAGTGTATTTAATATGGACCCCTACATGTCCCAGTACAAATCCTATTGTGTGCCCTTGGAGTATCTTGGAAAAATTCAAAGTGTCAACAATACCTTGATTATTGTTAATAGCAGTCCGTCGACTGTGCTGACGGGTCATGGGCTGTGCATCTATCAAAAAATGAAGACGATTGAATTTTTTTATCCTCTTGGTCTACCCTATACATTCTACACACCCCACATCAGCAACTATATTGAGAGCAGTGGGACAACTATTATTCAAAATCGAAAGAGGGTTTAGGATCTAACGACTAAAAGCTGTGACTTCCAAGCACTACTATATTTTGTGTTCCGATGTTGTGACGATACTTACAAGCAGTTTCTCCACATTTATAGTGACAATCCCCGTCTGAACGACTTTCTAGTGGAAAATATCCTCTCAGACCTATATAGTATTGATTTTAGTGCCCTAAGAGTAAAGTGCTTAAAAAATGTTTGTGAATTTGTTTATTAGTAAAATGTCTGTATCTACAACAATGTCTTTCAATCTACACTTTATATTTCTTCTTCAATGTATAGGCAACTTTCATGAACCACTAATGCTGGTAAATCATTTGGATTCACTATATATTGATCTTGATTGACTGCAAAGTCAGGGTCACATGTTCTACAGTATAATGTAACTTCACTCTTGTCATATCTCTTTGTATTGTCAATTATACTATTTGAATTCATATTATGAAATTCAAGAGTTTCAATATGTCTATTTGAAGCACTATCACATACAGTGTTTTCAAATGGTGAATCACATTCGGTAACTGCCAAATAAAAATCACTTGGTTTATAGTCATAGTAGGCAGTGTCATCACAGCGATGACGTAGAAACCAAATTGTCTTGTTACTCCAACAGTTGAATCGTAGACCAGATTCCTCTTCCCAGAATAATTTAAATCCGCGACGATACCAATCTCGTAGAAATAAACTGAAATCACGTTTGGGATTCTTTCCAATCATAGCGGGGTAAGTATTCTCCCACTGATCACATTTATCATAGTGACAATTGGAGCACAGGTGCCCTCTAGGATGAGAGTCACACACCTCCTCAAGACATGAATTACATCCTTTAATTTGTACTGCATAGCCTCTATGTAATTTACAAGGATTACATAATTTACACTTTTCACTATAGTCATCAATAATTGTACAAGTCTCACATTGATTCCAACTGCCAAGAGTGTACATGCACAATGGACATATATAGAACATTTTTCGGTTTCCGATGTCAACTCACTCACAGCTAAAACGAAACTGATCCTCTTCGTTCGATAAATTCAACGAGAGGGAAATGGTGGGAGAGAGGAGTAGCTCTGTGATGTTACCTCTTTTGAAGGGGGAGCCATCTACATTGAATCCATTGGCAATGTTTTCAAAAGTATATCCACAATATGATTCTGCTTTGTTCCAATTAATATATCAATAAATTGAGTATAAGCATTTGAATCACATTTTAAAAGTTTCATACAATAGTCCAATGGGGGAAAATCACTCCTCATTATATTGTCAAGTGTTCCCCGACAAGAGAATATCCTGCGTTGAAGAGATAACTCGAGAAAATCATCATCCAAAATCAAATGTTTTTCCATAAACACTAGATTCAATCTAATTCTTTCTTTCTCAAATTTATTCATTTTTCAATCCTTTCACTCCAACTGCTGACTCTAGACTGACCCTGATTCGTTAGCCCTAACCAGAAAAGAAAGAGAACATTTTCGATTTCGAAACAATTTTATTGAATAATTACAACAACAACAACAATAATACAGAGCATGTACAATTAGCGATACTGTTTGTTGTCTTCGATATGATTAAGTAAGACACTTAAATCAAATTGAAGTCGATTCAAATGTGCTATATCAACTTTAGCGGCGAAACATAATTGATCTTCTATTTTAATTCTGTTCAATGATATCACATATTTTGCATATACTGCATCCCATTCCAGACAAAGACGTGATCCTTTCGTAATTTCCACTGCAATGTTTGGTGCTCTTGTACTATTATCATCAACTCCACTATCAACTTCTAATAGTGTAAACATTCCACTCGTCATCGTCAACACACACACAAATATATATCCAAATGAGTAAAAGTTAAAACTGTTCTTCTTCTTCTCACTCCTTTGAATTCTAATCACAGACTAATAAAACTATAGCAAAAAACCCGTTCCTTATAGTCCCACCGCCGCTAATATATAAGCACGTCTCTGATTGGCTGAGAAGGAAGATGTATCCGACTCGCTGATTGGTTGAGAAGGAAACATGTGATCTAACTGTTTCCGGGAAAGTCATAACATTTGGCAAATTCCTGTTTTTCCATTCTCACTGAGAAAAACCATAAAACAGACATGAATTGCTGTTGACATCCATAAACGTGACAAAGTTCCTGTTTTTCAAATTCTCACTTACAAAAACAATTAAACATCCATGAAAAACATCAAATAACTCGACCCACACACATAACCATCCATGAAAACATATATAAATGTGACAAAATTCCTGTTTTTCAAATTCTCACTGACAAAAACCATAAACCACGTGGGTCTCGTGCCAATATATGGTGTTAAAAAAAGTTGTAGGTGGCAGCAGGGGTGCGTGATCGGGTCAATAGGGTCACCTCTACTTTTATATAGCTGAAGAAGTCCATGGCATCTGTAGTTTGGCCATTAGGGTTATAAAAGCTTATTATGTAAGTTTTTGTATTATTCAGCCAAACACTGATACCAATGGCATCAACATCATTTACAAAATCTGGAAAGTTGATGCCACAGAATTTTATGCTATTATTAACTATTAAGGCTACTCCACCTCCTTTTCTCTCTGATGATCTATCCTTTCTCAGGATAGTGTATCCCAGAAACTTAATTTGTTGATTTCGGGTTAAATGAGTTTCCTGGAGGCAAGCAATATTGATGGAATTATTATTCATAAAAGATATTAGTTCATTTAACTTATTTTCTGTAAGTGATCTTACGTTTCACTGGAGTATTGATATGTGTTGTGTTGTTGTTTTATTTTTCGTATGACTGTGTATCAATGTTCAGCTTTGTTAACAGTAGAGCAAGATCTTTTTTGCTTGAATGAGCATATGATCAGGGATGTAGATTTTTGCCAATTCAGCAATGATTTTTGTTTTCTATTGTTGTTGTATATTTATGGCCTGAACTGCATTGCAGTTCAGAATGAATAAGCATATATTTGGGGATTGTATGTTTGGCTGTGCATCCAGTTTGTCAGTTAAGGGATTAATTCCCGGTAGTGTTTCTGGTTTGTTTTTTGTTGGGAGAGGGTGCCAGGCCAACCTCATCTCACTAGGCAAGGAGGTTTGTTGGCTTGGTGATTCTTTCTGATAGAGATGTGAGCTGGGGGGCTTAAGGATGGTGTTTTGTAAGGAGTACTTGATGCATTGGGAGTGTTTGACTTGGGAGTTTTATTTGATTTCAATATAGGTTTTATTTGGTGTGATTGGGCAGCGTTTGCCTCCAAAGCTGCAAAAGGGTATTGAATGGCCTTCTCTGTTGCTATTTGGAGTGTTAGTGCTCTTTTCTTATATGCAGGGCATTGCGATTTATTGGTAGATTCATGTAGGCCTTTACAATTAATACATGTAGGCTGAGTGTTGTTGCAAGTTGTCAACTCTTTAGGATGGGAGCCTTTACAATTACAACAGGCTAGGAGAATTTCATTGCATTTATTTGTTGTGTGTCCCAGTTTCAGACACTGGATAGGCTTTGGCTTGCATTCCTTGTGCGGTTTGATTTGCCCAAATAGGAATAACCTTTCTGGGATATTAATTTTTTCCTTCAGTGTAAATAGGAAAGATCTACTTGTTTTTAATCCATTAGAGTTGGGTTTACCCAGTTGAGTGACATCTTCTACAGGGATTGTGTTACAAGCCCTATCTGAGAGCCCTTCTTTTAACTCCTGAATTGGTATTTCCAGGGGAACATTATATACTACTATTTTTGTTGGGGATTGTTTTGGGTTCCATTTAGATGAGTTAATTGAGGTATTCAGAAGAGATTTTAGATTAAGTATTATATCAGCGTGATTTCTGATCTTGGACAGCTATTAGCAAAGATCCATCACGGTGAATGTTAAGAGAAAAACATCGATTCTAACATTTTGAAAATTGCAAATCTTATTATAGTATTCTTTCATATTTCAAAGGGAGTATTTGGAAAAATGGTCAGGTATATTCCTAAGTTTTGGAAAGGATAATCTTGGAAAGCAGGAGGGGGAATATCTTTAATAGGGGATGTTTTTTTCCTTTTTTTGGAGCTCCTACAAAGGACCTCTTGAAAGCCCTTATCATATATACTGGCACTTAATACAACACTGATCATCGTCTTATTCTCATAGTTTGAGTGTTCGTGTAAGCTCTGAAACAGGGAGCGTGACCAGTCAAGACAGGGCGAAAATTTAATAATTTAAGTAGCTTTTGGGGTGGGATCTGGAGTGACCTTTTTTGTAGGAGGAGTTGTTTGCATTGCCTTTATGAATAAGCTTTCAGCTAAAAAGGAAAGGATAATAGTATGATTTCAGACCGTCTGCACTCTACAGTGGGGAAAACTTCCACAAAAGAAACACCACAGTATGGCCCTGAGGAGGATTTTGAGCATAAGGGGTTCAGTACAGCTACTGATTAATCGAGACAATAATTCACAAGAAACTTTTTTTAAAATTTCTTAAAGTGTTGCTGTTGTTGTGCTTCTTAACTTTTTAATTGCGCAGTATCCTAAACTTCTTCTTAAATATGTTGTTGTTTGGGGTTTGACACATTTGATCAATAGGTTATATGTGTTCGTATCACTTGGTTTATCTGAGCCTTCTGTAATCACTAGCTTGCTTGGGTGTCACTTCAGTCAATTTTCACTGAACAAGATCATGTATCACCTAACTTGTTATTGGTAGGGGGTTATTCACCTGCAGTAACTGCTTGCATTGGAAAACGGTAGTAAAAATAATGCAACTGTGCTTTGTCATGCAGCAATTAAAGTACGTAAAGAACACAATTATAATAAAATAATACATTTTTACATTATAACCTGTCACATACTTCCAGGTATAGAAAGCTAATTAGATAAAGCATGGATAATAAAAACAAATAAAATAATAAATAGGACAGCTCTAAAATAAAATGGGAAGGGACAACATGGCCTTCAAGATTAAAATAATATGGAACCATCTACCACTTGTCTTGCTATTTATAGGGTTTATTCACCAGCAACAACTGCCAGTATTGATAAACATGAACCAAAATTATGCAAGTAATTACTTTATCAAACAGCAATTAATAATGCTTACACAACTGAATCATAATAAACAATACAGCTAACTTGTAACCTGTCACCTAAATCAAAATATAACCGAATAAAATACAAATAAAACAACTCTAAAATAAAAAAATACAAACATCCAGGAAAAATTTTAGGGAATGAACCAAACGAGTAGTCTTAACTAAATTACTTAATAAGTTTGTGCTTAGTCATCCAGCCCAAATTCAAGGAAAAATGGTAGAGAGATAACTAGTCTTTTGTCTGAGAAGGGGCTAACCTAGGTCTCTGTAGCCTAGTTATAGCACCTTCTGGGCTAGGTATAGACTCCTTTTCTTTGTTTTCTTTCTGCTTTGCCAGGGCTGCTGGTATCTGCTGACATTGTGGGAAGGCTTGAACCATCTCTCTTTAGTTTTTCAACTGAGTTATTCAGGCTACAGACTGAATTTTGAAAATGTTTTGGTGCTAACTTAGAAAGCAGTTCACAAATAGATGTTATAGCCTGAGTTAGATCAGAGATCTGCTTTGCAACACCTTCAAACATGGCCATGTACCTCATGTTCAGTTCTTCAACTGAAGGTTGATTAGGAGTCAGTGGAGGGAAAGAGTCTGTGTGTACCATGGGGATGTGTTCTGTATGAGTTGGAAGTCCTTTCTTCAAGACCTCAGCAGCAGTCCTCGTGGGACTGCGTGGGACTCGACATTGTTGGTGAATGAGTAAGTAATAATTGTTTTCTTTTCAATCATTATTGGACACTCCTTGGAATTATCATAATGGTTTCCATTGCAGTTAGGGCACTTGAGTACCTGATCTTGCTTTACTGTTTTGGATTGGTGACATTCATTATGGGTGTGTTGTCCACTGTATAGTAGGCATCTTCTACCTCTGCAGCAATTTGACAAAAACCTTGGCAATTGAAGCACTCTATTGCCCAGGGGATAACTGCTGAACTTTATTCCTTGCACTCCAAACAGAGATTTTCTGAGGGAACTGAACATCCTGATTGAAGGTGCAAACCGAAGGGATAACTGATGGGCTTGGGTTTTTAAAGGCCAATATTACTTGTTGTATTCTGTTGTCAACTTGGACCTCCTTGACAAAATCATCCAGATGGGCAACCTCCTTAGATGGGATAAATACAATGCCTTTTCTGTTTCTGATTAAAGCAGGGTTGGAGCTAGGACCAAACACAAACTTTACCTTACATCCATTTACTGCTATATCTGAAATAGAAAGTATAGTAGTAGCTACTGATTGGTTTGTAGCTATTATGATAATGGGGCCATCTGGTCCAAGTCTTTCTAGAATTGAGCCATAATGGCCCCTACACGTATGTTTTTGAAGGTATTCAAACAGTCTTTTTGCAATAACTGTTCTACTCCCAAAAGTCAGTGGTTTATTGGTCTCATTTGGACCTTCTACATCTAGGGCAAGAATCCTTACACTAAAATTGGTAACAGGACCACTAACTGTCCTGTCAGTCATGACAAATAAAATACCAATAGATTGAAAATAAACAGCTAAAACAGCAAAGTCAAACAAATAATACAAATACAAGCAAGAGCGGGGTGACCTCAGTCAATAGTAGGCTAGTCTATATGAAGTATGCAACATATATCAGAAGCAGGCACTGCAATAAATGGCCAAGCAGGGTTGAAATGAGTTGATAAGCATTTTCAAGCAAGCACGGTCAAGACAAGCCAAGTCAAAATTGAACTGCACACCAAGTGTACAGGCATCAGAGACCCCAAGGGAAGAGCCCCTTATAATTTAATCAACAAACCATGCAGATATGTATGTTGATAATTTAAACAACAAATATAAATCATATATTTGAAATTGAATTCGTCTTTCCATAACCGTCTGATAACTCGGCAGTTCTTATATCTGCTTCTTTAATTTATATTTTTCATATATCTTGAGATTGCTACTGAATTTCCTTCTTAAATATTGCCAGGAAGTGTCATAAAAAAATGTTCGCAACAAACTCAGCATAGGTTCAACTTATGATAAAAAACCATCTACAAAGCTGAGACTGGGTACAAGGTTTTTCAACTCCGTTCCCAATCTAAGGAATGCACTGGCCTTTCTCGGCTAACCCCTCGACGTGTCACCTGTTACCTGGTTAATTCATCAAAGTAAGTAAGGATTAAAATAACCTTTTCAAATGAATTTTGGAAAGAATCAATGTGCTTCTGCTAGATGGGCAAACTAAAAGATTCGTGCAATCTATCAGACATAAGAAAGTAATTTTGACCTGTATTGAATAACAATTAGCCTAGGAAATACAAAAATTCTAAAGATAAATAGGCTTTCATTTTGGTAGATTTAAATCAGTCAAACAGCCAACTGTGACATGTTTTGTTGTCTTGTTGCATTGCAATATAGTTGCTAATTGGTTTTGGCTGTTACAAGGTTTATAGGAAATAATAGAAATTAGGATAATAATCCATATGGGAATTAGTATAAATGGAGATGGGGGAGAATATAGACTGAATTCCATTTATAATAGTTTAATTAAAAGACAGGTTAAAGCTTTAAATCATGACATTAAACATACTCAGCCCCAAACAAGTTTAAACCTGATAAATAAAGGTCAAAATGAAATGAACTTTGGAAAGAGTTATTTTGCTTCTGCTAGATGAGCAAATGAAAAGATTCCTGCAATCTATCAGACCTAAGAAAGTAATTTTGACCTGTATTGGATAATAATTAACCTAGGAAATACAACAATCCTAAAAATAAATAGGCTTTCATTTTGGTAGATTTAAATCAGTCAAACAGCCAGCTGTGGTCTGTTTTGTTGTCTTGTTGCATTGCAGTATAAAGTTGAAAATAATCTATTTATCAGACAACCTAATTTATCCTGCTCTGTTGTTTTGTTGCCTTATTGCATGGTGATAATTGTCATATATCACATTACATACTATTAAGATTTTTTTTTTAAACGTTGTCTTGTTGCATTGCAATATAAAGTTAAGGATATTCTACTTATCAGACAGACAGCCTAATTTATCCAACTCTGTCGTTTTGTTGCCTTATTGCATGGTGATAATTACCATATATCATACTATACACTATCAAGATCTGTTTTTTTAATCGTTTTTTCTTCCTTTTTCTTTATGTGTAATGCCTAATTTAGTTTAGCTTGTTTTTCTTTTTCCTTCTTTGTTTCTGTAAATGAAGGCTTCCAGATGTGAAGAGCTTCACATCTGGAAGCCTTCATTTACAGAAACAAAGAAGGAAAAGGAAAAACAAGCTAAACTAAATTAGCCAAATCGCCAAAATTAGCCCACGCCAAATCATCCAATCGTGACTGCGCGTGAAATTTCAATTTTACTGAAAAAATTCTCAGCTGTTCTCTTCATTGATAGTACACACAGGATTTTTTTTTTTTTGAAAGCTAGTTTTTCGGGAAAAAATTTCCAAAGTTTCAAAATTCGCAAAAAACGAGGTTTTTGAAAAAAAAAATCCAAAAAGTTGGTATTTTTTTTTCCACTTATTTATCCAATTATCTACATAGCCAGAAGAGGTTGGATAGAAAAAATTGAGGCAATCCGGTAACGACGGAAGAACTGACGGCCAACCGAAGTTTTTGAACCCTTGTGCGAAAAAGCAGAACTTCAAAAATCTGTAAATTCTTAACGGTAAGAGCTAGGATACCATTTTTTTTTATTCTTGTCCTCTTGTCACCAGGTACAAAGGGAAGTTTTGCATATTGTCCTATCGCTTTTAGTTTCGGAGATATTTTCATAGAATTTTGACAAATTGTGAAAATTGTCACTTTTCATCCCCAAAAAAAGCTCTGTAGGCAATGCGATCCAGGAAAACTACTTATTAGGTCCTAAACTACCAAACATGACCTACCTGAAACCGTAAAAATCTCGATGGCAAAATTTGATCCTGATTTTTAAAAGAAGATTGAAGTTGGACCGTTTTTCAAGTTAACAAAATGCATGCGGAATGAACTGCTGCAAGTTTAAATTCTTTGTTGCCAAGCAGTTTATTCAAATATCGAAATCACACAAATTGAGCGATTCCTTTCTCCAGAGTAAGTTAGTGGGATGCGTCATCGAATTATTTGAAGTTCAGATATTTCACTCACAGTCGAATAATTGCTATTGACCGTGAATGAAGTATAATTCATACCGTACTGTGACGATTGTTAGATGTCGGAATTAGAGAAAATAGCTCTTGAAAAATGTTGTGTTGGACTTCATTTAAATAGCGAGTGTCACAAGAAAACATTTTTTCGCAAAGAAGGACTTAGACAATTTACCGAACTTTCAGATCAGAGTCGCGAGACAATTTTATTGAGAACATTTATTAGCTCCATAGAGCGTATTTGCTTTCATCATGAGCAATTCTACCTTCATCAGTTTGCTAAGGCTGTTCCGAGAATCTGCTGTGATCCATTTGAGTTGCACACCTCTTGTCCTCGGAAAGGAACAAGAGCTATAACACTAGAAAACGCTAGAACCTTGTCTCGTTTCAAACTTATTCCCGGTTACAAGGTGTGTGCTGAATGCCGCACCGAAATTGACGATCGTGCCTACGAAGAGTCCGATGATGACATTGTTAATATCCCCCAAGTTTCTAACGACGGATCTTTCGCATACAATTCCCAGCCTGATTGTTCCTCAAGACAATCTGCAGCGAACGCAGCTAAAGTTGTGTCAAGTTTATTTGAAAATATTGGGACCTCGCCGCTCAAGCCTTATTCCATAAAACTCTCTGTTGGACAAAAAAAAGACTACGTTAAACGGAAGTCGGAAATGGTAGCAGAATCCGCTTCCAAAATCATTAATGTCGCTTTGAGTGTTCCAACCAGTGCTACTTCCTCTCCTGTGCTGAAGCGCAAATGCATAGCTTCGTCATTGGTTCAGAATTCTATGGAGTCTGCTGAAGAATCTGTCCCCTATCTGATGAACGACACAGAAACAAAGGATTTCTGTATTTCCCTGAAAACCAAACTTGAAACCTCGGATGCATTATCTAGGAAACTTAGTCTTCTCACTCTAGTGCCTCCGACATGGCCCCGGCAAAAAGTATCTGATTTTTTCGAAGTATCGGAATACCTTGTTAGAAAAGCTAGGAATATCAGAAAGGAGGGAGGAATATTGCCTCTTTTGACCTCAAAAAAGCCACCTAATGTTCTTAAGCCACATGTAGTTCAGGCTGTTCTGGACTTTTATGAATCTGACGTCAGCATCCGGCAGCTTCCAGGCAAGAAAGATTTCGTCTCCGTAAAAATCGATGGCAAAAGGGAACAAAAACAAAAGAAATTACTGCTGGCCAATATTTCTGAACTTTACGAGTTATTTAAGAAGGACAAGCCGGATTTCAAAATCGGACGCAGCAAATTTGCTGAGCTTAAGCCACCCTGGTGTGTTACAGCTGGCTCAAGCGGGGTTCATTCGGTATGTGTTTGTCTGTACCACCAAAATGCTAAGCTTAAATCATTAGGCGCTGATATAAGGATTTCGCTCGAGGATTTGATGTCCAAAGTTGTATGCTCTATCAGAAATGAAATGTGCATGCTACACACGTGCACTGTCTTTGTTGATAAACAAAACGACTTGGAGAGTTTTCTCTGGGAGGAACTAGCTGAATCTGATTCAGTGACCTATAAAGAGTGGGTACATGTGGACCGAACAGTTCTTAGACAAGCAGAAGAAACGATAGATGTGTTCATACCGAATTTCGTCGAGTCAATCCGGAACCTTACAGTACACCATTTCATTTCAGTCCGTCAGCAAAATTACATAGACCAACTAAAGCAGAATCTCTGCTCCAATGAGGTCCTCCTGCTTTTAGACTTTGCAGAAAATTTTTCCTTTTTGGTCCAAGACGCACTTCAGGGTTTTCACTGGGAAAATTCTCAGGCAACATTACATCCGTTTGTGGTATATTGGGGTAGGGGTGATAGCCTGTTCAGCAACAGTTTTTGTGTTATCAGCGACCACATGGACCATAACACTGCTGCAGTTCACGCTTTTTTGAAAGTCGTATTGCTTCACGTTAAGGCTATGATTCCCGGCCTTTGCAAAATCTATTATTTCAGCGACGGTGCAGGATCCCAGTACAAAAACAGAAAAAACTTTGCAAATTTGAGCTGCCATTTCAGTGACTTTGGGTTAGATGTTGAGTGGAATTTCTTTGCTTCGTGTCATGGAAAGAATGCGTGTGATGGGATAGGCGGTACTGTGAAAAGACTAGCAGCTCGCGCCAGCTTGCAAAGGCTATTTGACAATCAGATACTTACGGCACACGATCTTTATGAGTGGGCAGATAAGTCCCTACCCAACATTACAGTATTTTGCGTTTCGTCAAATAACGTTAATGAAAACTTTGAAAGTTGCCTCGAAGACCGCTTTGAGAAAGCTATTACTATTCCTGGAACTCAGTCATTTCACAGTTTTAGGCCCAAAGGCAAAAAATAATATCAGTGCTTGCGTTTTATCGGATTTGGGTACTATCTTGCCAAGAGAAGAATTTATTGTGTTGCGGTTAGATTTCGAGAACGTCCTTTTAACCGATCTGGACTCGGGAGACTACGTAGCCTGTGTGTAGGGCTCTGATTGGTGGGTGGGGTGTGTTGTAAGCATTGATGAGGAGAGTGGCGAAGTTGAAGCTAAGTTTATGCACCCAAATGGACCATGCTCAAGTTTTCGTTGGCCTCGGCCTGACGACACGTGCATAGTACCAGCTGCTAACTTACTACAAAAGCTGCCTATTCCTGAGTCTCGTAGTCGCTCCGCAAGAAACTTTGTTTTAGAGCCAGATGTAGTAGCCGTTGTTACAGAAACATTCAAAACTTACAAGAAGAAAAGCAGAGAAAGCAACCATTAATTGTTTTATTTTCATTATTTCATTTTTTTCTAACTTAATTGATCTAAGTAGTTTTGAAGAAGCGTCTATTTGTTTCAAGAAATATAAAATCAGCCATTCCCGGACAAGTTCACATGAAGGGTAGGCTAAAAAACTTTAGTATACTATGCTACATATTAAGAAAACCAGGTGCCTGAATTGATGAATTACATTCAAACTAGAAAAGTTTGAGATTGGTTAAACGAGATACAGCATGAGTGGCCATATTAAAAGATATGTTCGCTAACCAAATAAAAATGCAATAATTGGCGATAGAAGAATCTGCATTTTTATGATAACAGGAACGAGGTTTTTTTTTCAAAAAACCTCGTTTTTTGCGAATTTTGAAACTTTGGAAATTTTTTCCAGAAAAACTAGCTTTAAAAAAAAAAAAAAAAAAATCTTGTGTGTACTATCAATGAAGAGAAAAGCTGAGAATTTTTTCAGCAAAATTGGAATTTCACGCGCAGTCACGATTGGATGATTTGGCGTGGATTGACCCAGCTGTTATATTTGGACTTTTATTATTATTAGGAAAAAAGTTTTGTTTTTATTGTTTTTCTACTGTCTGATCAACATATTATACCCTTTTTGCTATATTTTCATTTCATTTTAATTATAAGCAAAATCTATCAAAGATAAGGTATATATGAAATTTCTGCTTTAAGAATTCTTCCTCTTTATGAGGCACTGAGTTGGGGACCATGTGACTTAAATTGGTTGGGACAGAAACAAACTTGAGAAAATGGTGTGGCGCAGCCAGGCGCAGGTCATATTAGATGTGTTTGACATTTTTCGGTGGGTGTTTGAGATGCTATTTTATGGGCAACTAAGATGGTTGCTATTGAAATGGATACAAAGGTTGAATATGAAGGATGTGAATGAAGGAAACTGTGATGGATTGGGGAAACTGAATAAGCTAACATTGAACGTGATGATGTTATTGGTACTAGGCTTATGTCTATTATTCGACATGACACTACTATTTATGTGTAATAAAACTATGTCAAGTAAAAATGAAAATAAGTTGAATTCAAAGGCTAAGTTTTTCTAAGAACATTCAAGAGCAGCATTAAAAGCTAAAAAAAAACAGAATATTACTTCATTTGAAAAGCCAAACTTAAAGTAAATAGACATTACTATGAATAAACAGAGAAAATCTAAACCAAAAAGAATTCCCAAAAATAAAAATAAGGCTGCCACCCTATTAAAATCCAATTAAACCTTGAATCTCATTTCTGTTTTAGGGTAAACAATTGCTTTTTGTCTAAAGTTTTATGCCTAAAGGTCATATCTGACATTAACAAATTTCTGAAATCATTGCCAAAAACCGTTTGTATAACTGCATTAAGAAGAAGAATATACAGGGCAATATATCTTCAAACACACTTTGATCCTCCTGATCTAAATTGTCCTGCTGATCGTCCCTTTGAGAACAGCTTAGCAAACAGTTTTTTGGCAATTACCTCAGTCATGTCTAAACATCAGATTTGAACTTTTATAGTTCCAGCAATAACATTTTAATAAAAAGTAGTAAAGCCATTTAAATGGAACTTTGAGAAATCAACTGGAAAAGTAATTCCTGAAAACATGCGGAAGTTTTCATTCAGCTAGCTCAGCTAGTTACTATTAAAGCGTTCAAGATACGTTGTCTGGAAACTCACTTTAAATTGGAGATATTCCCCTGGTCACCCTCATAAATATTTATTCCCCTTTTAAAGGTTGCCTTCAACATTACAGGCATATTATGCCATAAATATTATAAAATATCTATATTATACAGTCCCCCTGGAAGGGGACTATGAGCATATTTACGTGTTGAGGGATAAGCAGTCCTGATCCCCTCCCCCACATCAGAAATATATATAATGAACAGCATATGCTAGTTTCTACATGCTAGTTTCCTTTTCTTTTTTTTTTTTATTTATTTATTATTATTTTTTGCTGGATTATTACTATTTTTTATTATTATTTTTATTTTATATATATATATATATATATATATATATATATATATATATATATATATATATATATATATATATATATATATATATATATATATATATATATATATATATATATATATATATATATATATATATATATATATATATATATATATATATATATATATATATATATATATATATTGTATTTATTTGTATGATACATTTAAAGAGGTTTACCACCCTTGGATTGGCTTACTTTTCTGAATTGTTTGGTTTAAGGAGTCTTAATCTGCACATGTTTGCTCCTGTTTTTGTATATGTTTTTTTTTTTTTTCATTTTATTTATTTCTGTTATACTCCATTGTCATGCTTTGTATTTTTGATGGGTTATAACATAAATTAATTAATTAAGCAGTGATAAGTCCTATGCTCTACATTAAAGATTTTTGAAACACATTAACCGAAGCCACTCTTCTTGACTCTGCCCTCGCGCACGCGCAATGACAAATGGTATGATCCGATCTGACAGAAAGCCAGGTAACAACTGAACCTGTTGCTCTGAGGGTTTAGGAACCTTCCCGAACTACCGCGCTTTGATGTTGTATCGTTTTTGGAGAAACTTTTCGGTACTGTTCGTTATATATGTCTCTGCTGTGCCCTCCCACCTTCTCCATCCAAGCCTAAATATAACCTTCTTTTATATTTCAGAGGCTATATTGTCATCAGAGTCAAAGGAGACAAAAATACGTTTTCTTGAAATTGAAGCTGAAAGTTGTCAAGAGAATGAAGGGGACAATAGCTGCTACAATCAAGTCGTCTTAAACAAATCTTCTCTGAAGTATCTACCTGCTCATGATATTGTAGAGAATCTAAGGTTTAAGAATCCTGATGTATATGATCTTATAGAAGGAAATCAAAGTGACTTGGTAAATGGAATTTATGAAGGCAAGTATTGTACTTACTTTTATAATTGGTTTGTGTATCAATACATTTAGTTTAAAGCTTTAGCTAAGGGAGTCTGATCCTTCAGAAAGGGTGTTTAAGCGAGCTTATTCTATTTTCTTTATTATATGACCATGTCAGAGGAAAGACCAGCCCAAAATCTTTCAGAGCACTATATCATGAAAACTCGAATTTATTTACATCAAATATACCTCTCTGTCTGCCATAGCTTCTTCCTGTATCAGTGAGAAATTTTCAGGTAAAAATCGAAGACTTGAACGTCTTTCAGAACTTGTGGACGTTGACAATTTTCGAAAAAGACTACTTTGCCCTAAACCAACCTCAATCGAAGCTGCTGTAATGTTCTGATGTATGTGTGGATTCTAAATCAGACCCTTAAACCGCTTTCTGAATTTCGAATTGTCTTTTCAGGACATCATTCTTTATATTAAGAAATTCACCGTCAACCTCAACTTAAAAAAAAACCTCAAGTTTGTGAAAGAGCTAGAGCGTGGAAGAATCGGGTAATGGAAATATCGTTTGTATAGCAATTTGTTTGAAGTCACGTCAATTTTTACTACATTTTTTCTTTATTACAATTTCTATAATTGTGAAAATTGATTTACCATTTACTCATATCTGTCTCTGTTTTTCTGCTACAAAGTGTGGAATATTTTATATCTTGTAATTTCAACAATGAGAAGCAGCAATTTAGAACTTACGCATGGTGCATGCCAGGATTATGATTGAACTGCCTCTTTGTTAGGTCTAATAGCTTCCAATAAGGTATATATGCCCAAAATAATAATAATAATAAAGAGGACATTAGAGCAAAGAATTCCTCTACTACTAGGGAAATTTGCAAGCCCTTCTCAATAGAGATAATCAAGGTCTAACAGCGGAATGCTGCTTACAAGTCTCTGAACTATCTGAGACTTTTATTCCGAATTCTTTCTTTGAGTATGTAGCCTACATTAAAACTGAAGTTCTTAACCCCTCAAAATCATGAAAGAGCTCAAAAATTGTAATACAATCTTATCGAACCTAGTTGATAATATAAAGCTATCTGTTACTTTTCGTAATCCCACTACTATAGGTGGACGCTGCTAAAAACAAAAGAAAGGTACACCGATCAGAAGCAGTACATAATTCCTCGTCGCTGAAGACAACCATAGTCTAACAACCGATCCTTAATTAAAATTTCCTCACTTGTCTTTGAATTCTATTATCTCAATTCTTTTGATCAAATAAAGAGTAAAATAATTTGCAGAAGCTTTTAACCCCTTAACCAAGAAGATGGCAGTCTCTCAAAGCCTTTTCTTACTTGCACGTCTTTCTCTGTAGTTGACATGAAACCGAATCTTTTTTAACCCTAAAACGCAACAAAATCAAATAGCAGGTACACCAACTAACAGAAGATATCAGCCCCTCATTGCAAGGATGACCAAAGATGGCATAACAGTCAATTGTTACTTACAAGTCTCTCCTTTATCTTAAAATGTGTAGCCTACCAGATTGTCAACCCCTCTAGGTTTTTTTTTATCTAGTTTATCGCATGAACGAATTTTTGTATGATGAAACTGTCGTATACTTTGATTATCTCATCAAGGATTCTTGAACAGTATTGAAGAAAACAAAATCTATCTGTGTTTTGGTTTAAAATCTGATTTTCTTGACGGAAATTAAGTTTCTAATATCCACTGCTTAGAAAGAAGCAAAGCAAAACCTCCGATTTCTTTTGCTATGAGGCCAGATAACCGTTGCACTTCTTCAACACTTTTCGATTTTAGTCCAAATTCGAATTAAAACTGGTACCAACCTGCTTGCCTGCTGGAACGGAACTTTCCAGTCGAAATCAGAAACATGGCTGACATATATAGCGTATATTGCTAGGATTCGTTTTGTCCATAATCCTATTAATCATCTCATCAGACGGAACAAAGGCTTGGCTTCATAACTTTATATTTTCTCTCCGACATAGAGTATAAACCTCCACTTCCTATAATATAAACCTAAAGTAAACTGACCTGTTTCTGTGTGTGCTTGAATTATGCAGGCTTATCTTAGTTTTGACAAGATTTTAGAAGAAACGAAATTCCAGCTGGGGGGGGGCTAACCGTGGTTTGGGAGGGACAGTTACCACCGCCCCCTTCCCCATAGCAAATTGCGTCCCTCGTTTGGCCCTAGGCAAGAATTATACGCAGCTTCCCAAAATGTAGTGTCATATTCATCGGTTTAACTTGAGACCCATATTTTCTGCAAAAATCGTGTAGATTAGAGCCTTTTCACTCTCAAGCAATGAGTTGAAATCGGAGGACTAGAAAAAAAAAACGCGTAAAACCAAAGTTTTGGTCCTGCAATACACTGTGCATGAACAACCGTTTTTCAATGAACATACCGAAAAAAAAAAAAATTTTCAAAATATAGGGGGAATCTTTATTGTGACTCATACTGTACCCCTCTCCCCAAATTGACAGCACTGCCGACATGCATCAGAAAGATAAGTATTGGAGTAATGCATTAAGATTAAGAAAAAAAAAACACTTGATAAAAACAATAAAAGTGTGTGTTTGATAGTCTATTGTTTTGATCAGCCCAGATTCTCATTGATAGCCTATTTGACAGGTGAAACTTTTTCACTATTTTTCGATTCAGATACCAAAGAGGTAGATAAAATAACAGCCAATTGGGTGTCATTTCAAAGCATTAGTAATATTTTAAAGAAATGGTAATATTTAAAGTAGAAATAAGAGTGTGTGGCGCATAGAGTTACATTTTGTGTATCTGTTTGAAATGTAATGCCACTGACAGAAGAGGAGCTAAGATTTTTGTTGTACAAAAAAAGAGGGAGATTTAACAGAAATTTACTGTAATGGAAATACGAGGATTGAATCTGACTGCAAGGTCAGAGAGGGAATAACTAACAAATTCCTTAAAAATAAGTTAAAAATATAATTAGAATGGAATAAAAATAATAAAAGTGATCACTATAATAAGAGATTGAACATTGCAAGAAGAGAAAAGGTTTTTAGTATTGATAATTAAAGTCCGAGTATTTCGGCTTCACATACTGAAGCCTTTATCAACACGGTGAAAAAGGGAAGAAAAAAATACAAAAGCCAACTTAAACAAATTACCTTCTTTTACTTAAATATATATTTGTCTTTTTATATGTAAAATTTATCTTTTATATGTACATAAAAAGAGGAGAAAAAATACGAACACTATATAGAAAAAAAATCATGTTTCATATAGAAAAAACTCATGTTTCATTTTTTTTTTTTAAGTCCGATGAACCTTTGAAATTAAAAGTTGTAAATATATTGCGGTAAATATATAATAACAAAAATTTATTTATAACTTTCCCATATCATATAAAAATATATGATACTAATGGATTATTGAATAAAAGGAACCAGAAATGAAATTAGACATGAACATGAAACTAAACATAAAAAGAATAACAATCCACTAATAAAATACTAACAACCAAAACATAACTGTAGATAGATATATACTGTAGAATTATTCCCTATCTCAACCATTAGACAAAGCCGCATCGAAATGTAACTGCTCAGGAGAACATATAAACAAGTATAAACATAAGCGACATTAGATTTTTTCACGGGTAGGCACGCGTGTAGCAGAGGAAAATAATTGGTATGGCTATAATAATGCAAAAGGTAAAGATAACATTGGTTTAAGAATGGAAAGAAACACAAAGAATGAATTTATAAGTATAATCAGGGTAAAAATAAGCTTTATTTGAACAATGTCATAACATGATGACATTTGATTAGGAAATTTAGCGCTAGGCATTAATATTTTAGTTCCATAGCTTTGTTAATTTTTTTGTTAATTTTTTCTTAAAGAATCATGTGGTCGGCACGAATGCAGACTCGCAGCTAAATTAAATTTAGTCATTTAATTGTTCACATATGTTTACTGATATTGGTTTGATTTCTATTGTCTGTTGTACTGAGGAGCTCATTAAGGAGATACTAGTTTTTAAAAATTTTGCCTCTTTGTTCAAAATTTTGCTTCTTTTTGCCACTTGCTAGTTTATTTCCCTTGATAGGGATTTACGTTCATTTCACGATTCTTAAATTTTAATTATCAATATGCACGTGTGCACAAAAAATATCGTATAAATTGTTCAAGGGGAAGTCCTCGCAGCCAGCTTCCCAGTTCAGGTCTTTGCACTCAAGGTAAATTCAATAAATTAGTCCTGATTCCGAACAAGAATTTCTGTAATGTTTTAGGAAAATGGAGTCACAGTCTTGCAGAAAAGGAACAACACCTAGCGAAGGAGCTTTAAGGTTGGATAAATGCAGGCTTGACTGCTCGTAGGCCTTTTCTGCCATAAAAGAATAAGTTTCATTGGAAACTTCACTATTGCCTTGAATAAGCTTTGCAGCACACATCAGGACACTTGTGCCAAGTGAGCAGCTTCTTAACAGCAAAACCAAGGATATATGTAAAAGTATAATTTTCAAGGCTGTCAGATACTTAATTGAAGTCTTCGCTCTCTTTTTCCATTAGTCTTCATTCTCTTCTTCCGTGGTAAGCCCAGTCAGCTTCACCTGTGGTATGTCACTTTTTTCTGTGAAAGGAAGTCAACCAAAATATTTCCCTGGTCAGGAATTAGCTCGTAGTTGCCTGTGTTTTTGCAGCTACTAACCAACAATTATCCCACAATTAACCAACCATTATTCAGGGACTAACAAAAATACACTGGAACGTTGATGAAAGATAAAATGGGAGGAGCTTTTTATACGGGCCGAGAATGTAGTAGCCAAATATTATTGATTATGACGCTACTGGTTAATTTATCGACAGTGCAAAAAACTGGCGATGGTAGCATCCTAGTCTAAGCGGAGCATCCCCTACAAGCGTTACAAATAATATTAGCCCTACTTAAAACTGGATTATTTGTTGGACAAGTTACACCTACCAATCCGGGAAATGTAAGATAAGTGACGTTATATGTCACCAAAGTATTCAACCTTTCAAAAATGGATGAAAAATATAAATTGTATGGAGGGAGCAAGATGGGACAGAAATTGGGAAATGTGACACACCTCAAGGGATCTGTAGTGAGGCAGGCCTATTGTTTAAAGTAGGTTAAGAGTGATTAACGTTATTATTCACCCAGTTGTCTACACTTTTCAGTTAAAAGATTGCCGGATTAGTTTTTCCTTTGGCTTTTTACAGATGACATCTGGGGAAGTTATTGTTAGACTGATAAGTCAGAAAAGATTCGCTTGAATGCAGTATTAAATTTCAAACAAGGTTTTTCAGGAAAAAGATTGTCTACCCTGCCCAATATCATTTTATTTTGTCTAGCTTATACCAAAATGAAGCCATATTATTCAGCGGAAACAGTTATTTTGTAGATATTTCATATTTAAATCCTTAAATAAAAATATGTCTAAAAAAACTAATTTTCGCTTTTCTCTAAAATCATTAAAATTTTAGATATTCTTTTCTTGGATATAAGGACGACTATAAATAAAAAAAAAAATATAGATTCCCAAAATGCGCTAGACGATAAAAATTAAATCTAGCCTTACATTCATTCTGATTAAAGACAATTGTCATTATTTTTCCATAGACTGACCATTCATTAGGAAAAAGAAAGATGAACGAACTATGCAACATGTATTACGTCAGAGCTCTTCAAAGGGTGAGGGGGGCAACTAGGGCAGCTGCCTCAGGTGCTGTGACTAGGAGGTTACTTTGAACAATTTTTTCACGTTTATTCGGTTTTTTGCTTATATTTGAGTCGGGAGGGGGGGCTGTAATTCATATTTCTCCAAGCACTACCATCCCTAGGGACGCCTCTGCCATTATATACCTTTATTATTAAAGTTCAAAGTTGTTTGGGGCTAATTAAGCATTTATTGAAAACTAAACTTCCGTTAGTTATTTCGATAGTAAAATTTATTGATTAAGAATAAAAGACTATTGAGAGCTTTATAAATCCTTCTTTTAATTTCTATAAGCCATATCCGGTAAAAGACTGATCAGAGCTTTACGGATTATTCTTTTATTTTTTGCAGACCACTAAAGGATTTTCCTGCTTATATTTTTGTTTTGTTTCGTCGGTTTTGTGTTTTCAGTAAAGCCCTAGTTTTTCAGATCTCTCTAAGTATCGGGAAATATCACGAGCCAGTTTGCTGAAACATTTTTTTCAAAAATATGTTCCATATTCACGTGCTTGTTTTTTATGTTAGTATAATTAACACTAATACATTTTTTAAACATTAATATATTTTTTTTTGTTATGTTTATATTTTTCAGGTGGTTTTAAAGTATGGGAATGTACCCTTGATCTACTTCGCTTTCTTGAGAAATGTGACGATTTGAAGAATTCTTCTCTAGTATTAGACCTCGGATGTGGGGCGGGGCTCCTTGGAATATATGCTTTAAGCAAAGGTTGTAGTATCTACTTTCAGGACTATGTAAGATTTATTTATTATCTTTATAATTTATTTAAGATTTTATTATTATTTTTCTTGGGCTTCTTGGAATATATGCTTTAAGCAAAGGTTGTAGTATCTATTTTCAGGACTATTCAAGATTTATTTATTATCTTATTTTAATATATTTTTTATTTTGTAAAATTTTATTATTAAGCTTTTTTATTATTTTTGAATTTAGATTACTTTTGAATTTAGAATTTAGACTTCTATTACTTTTGAATTTTTGAATTAAGATTTTTTGTAGTATCTACTTTCAGGACTATGTAAGATTTATTTATTATCTTTATAAATATATTTTTTATTTTGTAAAATTTTATTATTTATTTTATTATTAAGGTTTTTTATTACTTTTATTAGTGCTACTACAAGTGCGAAGGTACGCTCCGTACTATTTTCGTCGCTTGGCAACTGACACAACCAAAAACCTCTAATACTTACAACGCCCAACAAGCCATTTTAAGTGCATTTTTGTGTAATTTCTTTATGTGTGGCAAACGTCTATAAGAGGGATCAGCTGAAAATGCGTAAAAGATGTTCATGGGCGTAGGGAGGGGGGGGCAGGGGGGCAGCAGCCCCCGTAGACCTTCAAATTTACATTGGATATGGCTGAAAAAGCAGATGGTTTGGAAAAAGCAGTTGATAAAACTCCATCACACTATCAACTGCCCCCCCCCCTAGACAATATGACACATATGACAAATTGACACATTTATGTGTCAAATTGACATATTTTGATTTCCAATCAGGGACATTTATACAGGGCCGCTGAGTTATGACAGGGTCTGTTGCAAATGCTTCTCCCCCCCCCCCACTGTATACTGCATCATCAAATCGAAAAAAAACGCTTAAAAATATCATTTATTCATTATTTTTTCGAAATCTTCAATCATAAAACTGAAGCTCATTTAGAGGCCATGCAAGTCTAAATTTGGGATAAAACCAATCCAAGTTTTGCTCTCTATGCATCCATTGTTATTCAAAATTAAGTATAGGACATTTTTCAATCCCCCTCCCCCTCCTTTTACATTTGTTTTGCTAAAGAATTTTTTTTTTTATGTTGCGTCAGAAACACAAATGGAGAAAACAGCGAAGAGGTGAAAAGGAAAAACCGACCATTTGTATTTTCTGTCCTATTTTTGGAAAACTATTACACAATGTAACATCAGAGGCATGTGTTATAGGATTTGTAGTAGTAAATAGAATTTTCAGCCAAATCAGCGCAAAGTGTCAACACAGCACCAGAAAGCTAGCAATAGATTAAAACCACCTGGATAAAACGCAAATAAACTATTTTTGTCGGACAACTCTGTTCTACTTTTGAGAAAAATGAATTAGGGTAAAATAGCTAAGACGCTAACAGATAGCTGTTTCTGTTTCATGCTTTTTTTCTATTCTTTTTTTTTTTGAAACAGAGAAAGTTACTGTTTTTAAATGAAAAATTTCTGTAAGCAGATGTTTTCCTTTTTCTCATATTACTCAAAATTTAGAAATTATGATTACTAAGCTGTTAACATCCTGAAATGTGTTTTTCCTCAGACAAATAAACTTTTCTCTACCTTAGTAGAGAAAGTATGGAAATATTTACATTAAGGGAAACAATTTAATATAAAAATGAATGCGAAAGAAAATAAATAGGAAAGAAAGAACCTTAGAAAATGAAAATATAGTGAACTAGCAATAAAAAGAAGACTAGCCCTAGATAACAAAAAATAATTATTTCTGTCTGACAACTCTTGAGAAAACCAAATCCGAATAAAATAGGTAAGACACAAAGAAATAATTGTTTCTGTTTCATGTTGTTGTTGTTTTTTTTTTGGGGGGGGGGGGCGGGGAGGAGTGGAACAGAGAAAGGGGCTGTTGTTAAAGGGAAAATTTCTGTGAACAACTGTCTATCTTTTTCTTATTTTTATAAGAATATAAATGGGAAAGAATGAACCTTATAAAATGTAAATATAGTTAATTAGGCTGTCACACAGTCTCATAAACCTAGTGCAAATGACTTCGTGACAAAGAACTGGTTGCACTTGGTGGCTTTCAAGTCTTCGGTAGCACCATGAAGCCCCGTTGCTTTAGTTTCACGCAGTAATTTCCTTTGATCAAAGCGAAAATAAATCGATTAATATACAAATAAATTCTGCCTATATACTCTAACAAAGCAGGAGATACAATAAAAAAAATGTTGATATCATTATAGTCCCCTGAACATTTTGACATTCATGACTTTAAAATTAAACCAGACACAAAATTACTGAATTCGAAAAAAGACGTGAAAAACATAATAAACTGTCTACTAAGAACTTCGAAAGGGGGTCTGTCCCCAAATGTCTTAAGGATGCGTACCTACCTGTTTGCATGCAGATGCGTCACACTTAATTGGAAAATGCTTTAAAGCACTTGATTTATGTGTAATTTCATTTGACGAAAAAAAGATAATATTGCTGAATATTCAAAAACTTCGGAATTTAGAGACCCTTTAGTCACGTGAAGATATACCCTTTTTATCCCCCTTTTTTATTATGTTAACTGATAATTCTATTAGATTCATTCTGTAAACTTCAATTAGGCTAATTCTGTGAGACCTGTCCAATAGAATTAGACAGATGTTTTTCCATTAGACCTGTCAATACAAGTAATTTTTTTATATGCTTTTGTTCAAAAGAGCTCTAAATAAATTCTGTTTACCAATAGGAGTCCTAAAAAGATGTGAATTTTTGATTAGAAGTCTTTTATTTAGAAAAAACTTACAAGATATTTGAAGTTCAATACTTAACAGTTTATCGTTCTAAAATTCGTTGATGTACCCTTTCTAAATTATATTTGAAAACGTAACAACGTCTTATTGCATCAAGTTTTGTGAATGTGGCTTCTATCCAACTTCTACTACTACTAACAACTCACTGCAGCACCAAGCCCTACACAGCTATGCACGCTCCTCCATCTCAATCTATTGAAAGCCCCCCTCTTTACACCTTCCCAAGAAGCTCCCATTTTCCTTAAATCTTTGCTTACGATCTCCTCCCACCCCAATCTCGGACGACCCTAGACGGTTGACGACCTAATTTTGTTCTCAATTTAGACCCAATTTCGTAGACGACCCAATTTTGTTTGGCCCTAGACGGTTGGCCGACAAGCACAACCTTTGACAGTCTGTCATCCTTCATCTGAAGAACGTGTCCGAGCCATCTTATTCTTTTTCTCATTATATTACTAGAAAACGGGATTGAACAACATTTTTAGTACAGCCTACCTGAAATAAGAGTGCCCAAAACAATCCGTAGGCATTTTATATTCCAACAAAATTGTCTTCAATTCTTCATATTTTTTTTCGAAACGGAAGTTCTGTAATATAGCCCTCTGGCTATACCCCTGATAATTGACGTATTTTGGCGTAACACACCCTTACCCCTTTCCCAAATCTCATTCTGTTAATTATATTTTTTTTTTCTAAAATAAATCTCCTGTAGGTTGCATACGATTCGCTTTTTGCTAATTTTTTTATGCATTTCAGGTTATTTTGACTCATTCTTTATTTCAGAATAGTGATGTCTTACAACTTTGGACAGTACCTAATGTCAAGTTAAATATGCCGTGCTCATCAAACAAATGTCGGTATTTTTCTGGTTCATGGGAAGATTTTTCAGAACGAATATGTGAAGAAAAACAGAAATTTGACGTGATTCTCACATCAGAAACAATCTACAACCCGTCGTATTACGGGTCACTTATTGATTGTATAAAAAACACAATGAAAGAAGATGGGGTGACGTATCCTTTTGATGAATGTAGTATTAAGTCCCAAAATGCCTTTCTATTTTCAGTTTGCGGAACTTCAGTTTGTAACTGGAAAGGTCATTTTTTTTTCAAACTGTATTTATATTAGGAAAATCTCTGCAAAAAGAGTAATCTTACGAAAAAAAGTAATCCACTTGTTTTTCATTATTTTTCATAAAAACCGGAAAATTATGGTTTCAGTCAAAACATACCAGCGGCAACTCACAAAATGGCGTGACTTGTTCGTTTTGCTTAATAAAATTTGTTAACTTGCCAGAACTTAACTTCAGAATAACCAGTGGTGTCAACTTAGAAAGATTTAGACGTAAGAAAGGCAGGGAGGGGAGAAGAATGTATTTTCAAAATTTGGGGGACAAATTTGTAATTTTTTCGATTTTTTCATTGAAAACACCCAAGAAATGCATTTTTCGATGAAACTATCCTCAAAACAGGTCCTCTTCAATGTAAGGAGGGGTAATATCTAGGATCAAATGCCCCCTCCAATTAACGCCCCTGAACTTAACGTCTTCATAGAACTTTGCTCTCAAAGCACGACTCAAAGTTCTTATGATCAGATTTTGAGCTAGTTTTCCGCTGGTTGGAACCACTTATTCTCGGCCACTTAAACTCGGCAACTCCGCATTGAAGAATTTGTTGATCTGAAACACAAAAACTCAGCAGCAACCTTGACAAAAGACAAGAAGAAGGCTCATAAGGCTCTTAAAGCGGAGGCTAACATTGTTACATAGGCCTTTGAAATAGCCGAAAATAGATGCAAACTCAATATCACATTAGTTTCTCTAATAATATTAAATAAAAAGAACAATTTTTTTTTTTAATTGAAAATAAGGAGCAGCGTTCAAACTTGAAATGAACAGAAATTACTCTGTATATTAGGGGGCTGCCTCGTCCTCATCCCTCGTTCTTTACGCTTAAGTCCCCGTTCTTTACGCTGCATATATTAGGGGGGGTGCCTCGTCCTCATCCCTAGTTCTTTACGCTTAAGTCTCCGTTCTTTACGCTGCATATATTAGAGGGGATGCCTCGTCCTCAACCCTCCTTCTTTACGCTGCATATATTAGGGAGGATGCTCCGTCCTCAACCCTCTTTCGTTACGCTAAAGTCCCCGTTCTTTATGCTGCATATATCAGGGGGATGCTTCGTCCACAACCCTCGTTCTTTACGCTGAAGTCCCCATTCTTTACGCTGCATATATTAGGGGGGCTGCTTCGTCCTCAACCCTCCTTCTTTAAGCTAAAATTCCCGTTTTTTACGCTGCATATATTAGGGGGGATGCTTCGTCCACAACCCTCGTTCTTTACGCTAAAGTCTCCGTTCTTTACGCTGCATATATTAGGGGGGATGCCTAGTCCTCAACCCTCGTTCTTTACGCTGCACATATTAGGGGGGATGCTTCGTCCACAACCCTCGTTCTTTACGCTAAAGTCCCCGTTCTTTACGATGTATATATGAGGAGGGATGCCTCGTCCTCAACCCTCGTTCTTTACGCTGCATATATTAGGGGGGATGCTCTGTCATCAACCCTCGTTCTTTACGATAAAGTCCCTGTTCTTTACGCTGCATATATTAGGGGGATTTAGTGTAAAGAACCCTCGTTCTTTTCGCTAAAGTCCCCGTTCTTTACGCTGCATATATTAGGGGGGATGCCTCGTCCTCAACCCTCGTTCTTTACGCCGCATATATTAGGGGGGATGCTCCGTCCTCAACCCTCGAACTTTACGCTAAATTCCCAGTTCTTTACGCTGCATATATTAGGGGGGATGCCTCGTCCTCAACCCTCGTTCTTTACGCTGCATGTATTAGGGGGGATGCTCCGTCCTCAACCCTCGTTCGTTACGCTAAAGTCCACGTTCTTTACGCTGCATATATTAGGGGGGATGCCTCGTCCTCAACCCTCGTTCTTTACGCTGCATATATTAGGGGGATGCTTCTTCCACAACCCTCGTTCTTTACGCTAAAGTCCCTGTTCTTTACGCTACATATATTAGGGGGGATGCTTCGTCCACAACCCTCGTTCTTTACGCTAAAGTCCCCGTTCTTTACGCTGCATATATTAGGGGGGATGCCTCGTCCTCAACCCTCGTTCTTTACGCTGCATATATTAGGGGGGATGCTTCGTCCACAACCCTCGTTCTTTACGCTAAAGTCCCCGTTCTTTACGATGGATATATGAGGAGGGATGCTCCGTCCTCATCCCTCGTTCTTTACGTTAAAGTCCCCGTTCTTTACGCTGCATATATGAGGGGGGATGCTTCGTCCTCAACCCTCGTTCTTTACGCTAAAGTCCCCGTTCTTTACGCTGCATATATTAGGGGGGATGCTTCGTCCACAACCCTCTTTCTTTACTCTAAAGTCCCCGTTCTTTACGCTGCATATATTAGGGGGATGCTTCGTCCACAACCCTCGTTCTTTACGCTAAAGTCCCCATTCTTTACGCTGCATATCTTAGGGGGGATTTTTTGTCCTCAACCCTCGTTCTTTACGCTGAAGTCCCCGTTGTTACGCTGCATATAGTAGGGGGGATGCTTCGTCCACAACTCTCGTTCTTTACGCTAAAGTCTCCGTTCTTTACGCTGCATATATTAGGGGGGATGCCTCGTCCTCAACCCTCGTTCTTTACGCTGCACATATTAGGGAGGATGCTTCGTCTACAACCCTCGTTCTTTACGGTAAAGTCCCCGTTCTTTACGCTTCATATATTAGGGGGGATGCCTCGTCCTCAACCCTCGTTCTTTACGATGCACATATTAGGGGGATGCTGCGTCCTCAACCCTCGTTCTTTACGTTAAAGTCCCCGTTCTTTACGCTGCATATATAAGTGGGATGCTTCGTCCGCAACCCTTGTTCATTACGCTAAAGTCCCCGTTCTTTACGCTGCATATATTAGGGGGGATGCCTCGTCCTCAACCCTCGTTCTTTACGCTGCATATATTAGGGGATGCTTCGTCCATATTGGAGGGGAAGTACGGGGGTCACCACTTATTGATGCAAAAATGGCGCAAAAAGGTTGCTATGTTACTTACTCGAGGGGGAGAGCCCCTTGTCGGCCCAAAGGTTAGTGGGATTCCCGCGCTTACTCCAACGGTTCCATGTCTACTAGCGTGATCGAATGGTCCCAGGGGCCACTTTTAAGGCCAAGGCTTATCGATTATATTGCTAACTATCTCTCTAGACCCGACCTAGGCTAAAAAGTTAAAAGAGTATATAGTACAAAAAATCTTACTGTATTCAAGACACGCTACAAAAGGAACTCTAAACGGAACTAAAGGTAAAAATCTTACAATTAACGAATACACTTTAAGACGCGCGCTTGCACGTGCACTCCTGACCAAAGGTAGCGAATGGCCGAATCAAATTAGACTCCTAGCATCCTTTGAAGCTTTTCAAACTGTAAATTTACGCTGTATGAGTCAATGCTCAACTGGCTTTTTCAGACGCTCGCTAATTTGTGGATTCTTCAGACATCGTAATAAAAGCTTTCCCGGGATTTAGATATTTAACATTAATAAATTTAAATTTATAAAAAGAACATTTTTCTGAAACAAAAGGGGCCAAAGGTCCCAACACCTCCCTCCTAAGAAAAATGACCGCCATCACGCCACGGGCCAGAGCACCAAACAGAAGCATAAAATAAATAACCCAAAATTCAAAATCACCAAACTTGTTTATCTTCTCTTCTTTCTTCCACCAATGCCTGTACTTCCACCGCTTGGCTCAGGATTCGTTGTCATCCCCACATCTCTACCGTAGAACCACCATGGTCTAGATCGTATAACATCCGCATTTGATTTTGAAAATTGAAGTCCCCAAGATTCTTAAAATTTTATTGTGCACAGCCCAATCAGAAACAAAATTTTCTTGCTCTCACGAATTTACATTTGAGAGGAGCAAAGATTCAGTTCCCGGCACTTTCGATGATGCCAACCATAATGAAAATTTTGGCTGCACTAGCCTCTTAATTTCCATCTGTAGAAACAACCCTAAATCTCAATAAAAAGTAAATTGCCCCTTGGCATAATTTCAAACAATCCAAGGCCAAAAATACACAGGCCCGTGAAAACGATAGGGGTTCAGGAAAATGAAGTAAAAATCTGAGCGAACCTTGAATCGCTTTTTTCTGGGTCTTGTCCCCTAAAATAATTGAATGAATAATGCTCGGCGATGAGGGATGAAGATAATATTGAAGACTGGAAAGACAAGGCTTCAGTAAAGGGATCACAACTTGTCCGCCAGTTGTGCATTGAGGAAAAGGGCAATCTTTCACGTCTTCCCGCAAGGGATCTTCTCCAAGGGACTCCTCCTCCTCATAAAGGAACAAACCCTCTTTTGAGTTGATCAGACCAATATCAGATCTCTTTCCAAATTTCTTCGATCCAACCCACAATTCAGTATCTCCCAATCTTCCCGTAACTCGTTGTTGACAAGTCAGTTCTATGTCATGGGTCTTCTCCTCCCTCCTAAGTTTTTTCGTCTTATTGTAATTTCGTAGTTTTCCCAGGGGCTCTTGGACCACTTTGCCTCCCTATTATTTATGTTACCAAGGTACAGCCCATCCAACAGTTTTTTATTTTTCGCCACTGCAGGCTGAATCTCCAAATGTTGTCTCTTTTGTACATTCCTCTTTTCATCTCTACTTTTCTCAGATTTGTCATTCGTACAGAATACAAAATATCTGTTATACTAGATTTAGACTCCAGTGTCAGCTACCCTTTACTGCACTTTGCCGTCTTAGTTCCCTCAAATATCTCTATTTACCCCTGTCATTTTAATTACTTTCACTGTAGCCGTAATTCAATCGTCCGAAGATAAGAATTTGCTCCAGTGTCCATCTTTGACTGCCTTTCTTCATTGTAGTTCCGTCTTGCATCTTCTTTCTCTCTTTTAGTCTTCTTTACTTTTACTGCAGAAACAAATATTTCGTCATCAAATGGGAACTGAACTCTGACATTTGGTTTTTCATATTCTACTAAAATTTTCCGAACTTTCCGAGGAAAAGCGCGTACAATAAATTTCGTCTCCTTATTCTCTGCTACAATCAGCGCTTCATTTTGGCCTGTACTTGTTAGCATTTCATATTCATTAAAAAGTGTCTTCAAGTTTTCCATTTTCCAGAAATTTTCCCGACAAATCATTCTCGCGCGTCTTATTTTCAATATTTTTTGGTCTTTTTACTTCCGCATCCCATTATTGTGGATTATCAACATTTTGAACACACATATCAAGTATTTCGTTTTTCCGAAAGGTTGGCGCAGCCTCCCAATTTGTTTCATGGGCCGGTCCACCTTTCCCCGTAGGCAACAAAGTATCATGTTTTCCCGTAAAAGTGTTTAATGTCTGGTAATTTTCTTTTTCTCGCGATTGATTCTTAGACAAATTATTATGGCAGCCTAGAAGTTATCTGACAGCCTAGAAGTTAGTTGTGATAAAATCTCACTTTCTGGAATTCCCCAGCGGGCTTCGATTAGGCCTATCATGGTTCTTTAAAACTCTTCCTTTTTTTCTCTAGCTATTCTTCCTTCCTCCATGAAATTTAATATTCGTTGTGCCATATCTATTTGAGTGCTTTTTCGCTAGCTCCTGCTGGATCTCGATTCAACACTGCTCCTTCTACTTGGACTACTTTGATTCCGTCTGTCATTTTTCTTCTTAATTCATTTCTGAATCTGTTCGTTCTCTATCCGTATTGTCTCTTTCTTTATAGACTACTCTAGCCCTTTCGTCCTTTTTTCTATTCTTTCTAATTTCATCTTTCTCAGCCTGCATTTTCTCCTTATATTCTTGATGCTCTCTCTCAAAGGCCTCCATATTTGCCTTTCTTTCTATTTTCCTACTTTTTCTATGGGCTTCACTCGCCCTTTTCGGTCTTGAGTTAATCTTATCTCTGTCCGACATTATTTCAAAATTCCATGTGTCATTATTTCTTCTTAATTCATTTTCTGAATTCGTTTGTTCCATATCTATACTATCTCTATCCCGCAAATCCCGTTCATTTGGCACAGCCTCTGAGGGATGAGTTTGTCTTGTTTTTTCACATATTATCTCTTCCTTTTTTACTTCGTAGCCCCTCATTTTACCGCGTATACTTCTTTCCGATTACATTATCTCTTAGTCAATTAGTCAATCTTGGCAAGTTCAACAATTGGAATACGCAAAAATTACGATACGCAATTACTATTGTGAATTATTAGCTCTGTGTAATGAGATTAAACAATTTTTCAAATAACCGGATTATCTAGACTTCATTAGTGAATGACGACTTTTTTCACAACAAGCAGTTTTACGCGAGTGAAATATATCTCCGAAAAACGAATTAACAGGGGTTGGAAGAGAAAATAAACTGAAAAACTGCGCAAATATTCCACTAGTGAATTAGCTGGACTAAACTCAGACAGGGGAACTACCCTGTAAAACAAATCACGTATCCTCCCTGGATACTCGTATTCCAAATATGATCTCCTTCTGGGCAGATTACTCAATAGGACAGGTGCCTCCTACCTTCCTTGTCCAATGTGGGCACAAACTGATAAATTCTCCTAATTTGCCGTCCTCAATACTTTTATAACCTTCGTCACTGAAGATTATATCTAAGTCCGCCAATTCACTCAAATAATAACCCAACTTTCAACGCTTTCTTATCTATCCTTTAACCCTTTAATACTTTTAACTACGGAGATTCCCCCACTGTAGATTCAACTCATTCATTTCACGTTATTCTTTTTTATATATTTGTCTAACAAGGTACAGAGCCTATTATAGACCTTCATCATTCTCTTAATTATTTGCGTATTTTTGTCTTTTTATATGTTACTACAATAGGCTACTTTCCAGGCCAAATTAACCCGTCTCTTCGAAAACGCAAAATTCTTTTGCTATCAGTGCTGTTGATAGCTCCTTTTCTAGCTGCCACCACTTACTGGAGGGGAAAGCCCCGGCCCCAAATTATAATGTGATTCCCACATCTACCCCACCGACATTTTTCTGAAACAAAAAGGGCCAGAGGTCCCAACAGTCCACAACCCTCGTTCTTTACGCTAAATCGTTCTTTACGCTGCATATATTAGCGGGGATGCTTCGTCCACAACCCTCGTTCTTTACGCTAAAGTCCCCGTTCTTTACGCTGCATATATTAGGGGGGATGCCTCGTCCTCAACCCTCGTTCTTTACGCTGCATGTATGAGGGGGGATGCTTCGTCCACATCCCTCGTTCTTTACGTTGAAGTCCCCGTTCTTTAGGATATATATTTTAGGGGGATGCGTCTTCCTCATCCTTCGTTCATTACGTTAAAGTCCCCGTTCTTTACGATACAGATATTAGGGGGATGCTCCGTCCTCATCCTTTGTTCATTACGATCAAGTTCCCGGTCTTTACGCTGAATATATGAGGGGGATGATTCGTCCACAACCCTTGTTCTTTACGCTAAAGTCCCCGTTCTTTACGCTGCATATATTAGGGGGATGCCTAGTCCTCAACCATCGTTCTTTACGCTGCATATATTAGGGGGATGCTTCGTCCACAACCCTTGTTCTTTACGCTAAAGTCCCCGTTCTTTACGCTGCATATATTAGGGGGGATGCTTCGTCCACAATCCTCGTTCTTTACGCTAAAGTCCCCGTTCTTTACGCTGCATATGTTAGGGGGGGATGCCTCTTCCTCAATCCTCGTTCTTTACGCTACATATATTAGGGGGATGCTTCGTCCACAACCCTCGTTCTTTACGCTGAAGTCCCTGTTCTTTACGCTATATATTTTAGGGGGGATGCCTCGTCCACATCCCTTGTTCATTACGCTGAAGTACCCATTCTTTACGATGTATATATGAGGGGGGCTGCCTCGTCCACAACCCTCGTTCTTTACGCTGCATATATTAGGGGGATGCTCCGTCCTCAACCCTCGTTCTTTACGCTAAAGTCCCCGTTCTTTACGCTGCATATATTAGGGGGATGCTTCGTCCGCAACCCTTGTTCTTTACGCTAAAGTCCCCGTTCTTTACGCTGCATATATTAGGGGGGATGCCTCGTCCTCAACCCTCGTTCTTTACGCTATATATATTAAGGGGATGCTTCGTCCACAACCCTCGTTCTTTACGCTAAAGTCCCCGTTCTTTATGCTGCATATATTAGGGGGGATGCTTCGTCCACAATCTTCGTTCTTTACGCTAAAGTCCCCGTTCTTTACGCTGCATATATTAGGGGGGATGCCTCGTCCTCATCCCTCGTTCTTTACGCTGAAGTCCCCGTTCTTTACGCTGCATATATTAGGGGGGATGCTTCTTCCACAACCCTCGTTCTTTACGCTAATGTCCCCGTTCTTTACGCTGCATATATTTGGGGGATGCTACGTCCTCAACCCTCGTTCTTTACGATAAAGTACCCGTTCTTTACGCTGCAAATATTAGGGGGGATGCTTTGTCCACAACCCTCGTTCTTTACGCTAAAGTCCCCGTTCTTTACGCTGCAGATATAAGGGGGATGCTTCGTCCACAACCCTCGTTCTTTACGCTAAAGTCCCCGTTCTTTACGCTGTATATATGAGGGGGATGCTCCGTCCTCAACCCTCGTTCTTTACACTAAAGTTCCCGTTCTTTACGCTGCATATATTAGGGGGGATGCTTTGTCCTCAACCCTCGTTCTTTACGCTAAAGTCTTAAGCTCTTCAAAACTACTTTTCACTCAAAATCAAGGCCCCTTGTGTTTGAGTAGTCTTTCCTAAAGAATCAGGAAAAAAAAAAGTCAAACTTCAGCGAAAGGAGTGAGGGTTGATGACGTTGCAGCCCCACTAATATAAGGAATAATTTTTTTTCGTTTTAAATTTTAATGTTGCTCCTTACTTTCAGTTGAGAAAAACTTGTCTTTTTCTATTTAATTTCTGACTTTTTAAATTATGCAAGGAATTCCCCCCTCCCTGTAAAATGTATCCCGGAAAATTCCCTTGGATATTTTCGTGCCCACAGAAAATTATCCCGTGGCAAATACCCCCAAAACCGCAGAAAATTACCACAAAAAATGTCCGTATACTTCCCAATAACAAATACTATATGCGAAAAATATTGGCAAAATGTGTGACTTCAGCCCTTTCTCCAGGGATTATGGAGGGTCATGTTATCACCAAAAGCATATTTATTGTACCTTTCGACTATTTTGAATTAAATGGTTGTCTTAAAATTTGATCGGATGTCTTTGTGGGGAAAATGGGCGAGGGAGGGGGGAGGGGCTAGGCGCCCTCCAATCTTTTTGGTCACTTAAAAAGGGCACTAGAACTTTTGATTTCTGTTCAAACAAGCTATGTACCGATATTTTTTGGACCATTGGACCATTGGTTCGATACGATCATCCCTGGGAAGAAACAAAAAAAGAAAAAAACAACAAAAAAAAACACGTATCCGTGATCCTTCTTTTGTCAAAATTTCACATTTTTACAAATAGGAGCTTGAAACCTCTAGAGTTTGGTTCTCTGATATGCTGAATCTGATGGTGTGATTTTTGCTAAGATCTCTTGACTTTTTGGGGGTTGTTTTCCCGCTTTTCCGGAAATCAGACAAACTTTCTCAGGCTCGTAGCTTTCGATGGGTAACATTAAACTTAATGGACTTTATTATATTTTGAAATCAGCATAAAAAGTCAATTCTTTTGCTGTGTCTACTGTTATCAAAATTCCGGTTTTTAGCTTCGGCTACTATTTTTGCTCTTAGCAAAGGAAGTAGTAAAATAGGAGTTGTATGAAAATTTAAAGCTAGTTTCTCTAACTCAGTTTCTATAAATGGCGTTCATTCACGGAGGAGAGGGGCAAAAATGTATTTTTTCGAAATCTAGGTTGGGTAATTTTATTGTTTTCTCAATTTTCTTAATGAAATTGTCGAAGAAAAAACATAGGTCAGCCAAATTCCCAAAGCTCTTTTAAAAATCCATAGGACTAAAAAGCATGGTCAGGGGTGACCCCTCTCCCCATTTGACGTCACTGTTTTCTATAGGTACGACATTTTTTGCTTAAAAGATTACTTGTGAAGAAAAATGTTAGGATACTCGTATGAACGTAGGCTAGTATTCAGTAGGCTTTAACTGAACAGTAGCTTAACAGTAGGCTAGTATTTGAGTAGGCTTTATAAAACGTAGGCTTTATAAAACGTAGGCTTTTGATTCAGTGAACGAAAATAAGCTCGTTTTGCGCCCGTTGGGCTCTTGTTATTCCTTAACTCAATATTTAGATATCTTGCTGCAAAGGCTCATTATTTTGGAACTGGGGGAAACGTTAATCAGTTTGAAGAATATTTGCAAAAAGATGGTCTGCTAGAGGTTAACTCATGTTTCTCCTATGAAGAAGGTAGGCCAATTTTTTTTTGTGTTTAGTCAAGTAGGCCTATGATTGTATATATGCTGCTTTAATGTTTGGAACTCTACATAAGGTTGACAACTTAAACAATTCAGCAATTTGAAATTTCACGTTATAATCTGATAGTTAAAAGAGAAGAAAATGATCAGAATTTGGAGTAACATTTAGCCTTTCAGCAATAGGGTATTTTATTAGAATAGGTATTTTATTGAAATTGTTTAATAATGCAAGGTTAGACTGATAGAATCAGTCTACATCTACATCTACACTACATGTACATCAATTACATCTACGTATATGAAACTAAGACAGATATGAGCATCCACATCCAAAGTGCTCTAATACAAATATAAAATCTGAAAATAAAATAATATTCACTTGAAATTCAGGTAGAAAATCAATAAGTGGACCTTTTATTGGCAAATATTCCGATTTGCTTACTTGTAAGAATTAGTAAATTTTAAGATATCCGTAAGTGACACATTTATATCCTTTACAATATTTTTCCTTTAAATTACCCAGGACATCAGAATGAAAGCACTTTTTTTTCTGGAACCACCTTAGGTGTCTTCACAAGTGAAAACCGCAATTTTTAGATTTTCTTCTAGTTGCTGTTTGCTGTGTCTTGACTTTTCTATAAATATACTCTCCTGACTTCCAAACTTAGTAGTAATCATTTTTTAGAAATTTTCTAATAAACTAATAGGAAATTAAATTTCCTGGGGAGTAAGAGCAGAAATTTGACGGGTAGTTTTTTTTTCCACTAGCGCCAGTTCCCGCTCTTATAACTAACCCATACGCTTTGAAGCTTATTGCTATTAATTTTTCTCACCAATTGCAATTGTTGAATTACATTCAATTATTGAAACGTATTAAAATAACCAATTACGTATTGTATTTCAGAACTGCAAATTGCTCTTTAAACATATAAAACATTGAAGTTTTATGGCAGAGGCAACGCTGTAGCGTTGCCTCTGATGTAATCACTAGTGTGCTTATCTACCAGGATAAATATACACAGGATCGTTTAACCCAAGTGTCCAGAGAAAATGGGAGGAGCTTTTATACGCGCCGATACTGCAGCAGACGAATATTTTTTAATATGATCGTACTGGTTAGATTTCTCTGCAGTGGTAGAGGATATAAGAAGAAATTTCATGAAATTAAGAAGTTGATGAAAAGAAAAAAGAAGGAAGGATGAAAAGGAGAAAGAAAGAAGGAGAAAGAAGTAGTTTTTTTGTCCACTAGCGCCAGTTCCCGCTCTTATAACTAACCCATACTCTTGAAGCGTACGTCATACGTCAGGGGTCATCAAAAGTTGGAACGTTACTCTTAACTTTCATTTTCTTACTTTGCCTCTGATATAATCATTAGTGTGCTTATCTACCAGGATAAATATACATTATGTACATTATATATACATTAAATAAATATACATTATATACATAAATATACATTACATAAATTATCTACCAGGATAAATATGCATAAATATACAAAAAAAAATCAATAGTGTGCTTATCTACCAGGATAAATTGAAAATCTTTCAGGTTGAACCGTTCGTAAAAAGTATTATGAAATTGCCTGATTTTTAACTCTATTTTTTTCATTCCTACTATACTTTTTGGTAGAAAAGGAGGATCATAGGCCTTTAGACAGGGAAAACTATGACAATTTCTTTCGATTTTCCAATTACTCAGGTAAAATTAATTCGCTGTCCAAACGGCTTTTAATAGAGCATAATAAGTGCGTTTATTCAATAAGTAACTGGAATTAATTGCAATGATACTATTACTACTACTAACAACCAGGAATGGATCTCGACCTGTCAGCGCCCGGGGCAAGAATGACATTCGGCGCTCCCCAGTCAACAAACCCATTATAGATATCAGATCACGTTTATTTTACTTCTTTAAACAATATATTTGTTTTACTATCATTAATATGTCTGTTATGTAAATCCTAGTATGCACAATATGGTTCAAGAAAAACTCTAAGGTTCCAGGTAACAAAATTTTGTTGGTGACACAGTAAGCATACAATTTAGATTATACGCAAATTTAGACATTTACCCTTAGTAAATATTGTAATATCATTCCTCAAAAATAGATCACAAGTTATAAATACAAAAATATTTTCTCTGACCCCCTCCCTATTTAGTGTGGAATTTCTCACATGTTAAACTTTTTGGTATCACATTTGTTCTTATTAGTTTCGTTCAGGGTTCCATACTTTAGGTGAATCCTTCGGATATCCAGGAATTCTAGGATATCCAAATTCAGGATATCCTGTCAGGATAGTGAACTTTCCCTGGAGGCTTGCTGACTTTGAGATCGGCTTCAGCTGCAAGTTGCTTATACATCCTTTTGAGGTTCGAATGAAACATTTCTAGAAAATTTTATCGTATTTCTTCTTGCCTCCGGAGTTTAAAGGGCCTTCTGATGGCTTTTCCTGCTGTCCAATTTCAGGTTTTGGAATCGATACCTCTAGTACAGCACCAGATGTTTGAGGGACTGGACGATATTGTCTCAGGGACTTAATGACAACAGTAGGCACTTTGCCTCTGAGATTGTCTTCAGCTGCGAGTTGCTTGCACACCTTTTTTTTTACATTTAAACACTGTTTAAAAATTCTGTATCGTATTTCTTCTCGCCTCCCGGGTTTAAAGGGCCTTCTTTGTAGGATATGCTGTATATGATAGGATGGCATGTACCAAAATAAGTTTAAAAATCATCAGCTATATATACAGCAGTATATACAATTTTATGGACAGATATGTGCACTTCCTATACGTATTAAATAAAAGTTCTTTCAACTGAAAGTAAGGAGCAACATTAAAATTCAACACAAACAGAAATTATTACGTATTTGAGGGAGATCGCCCTCTCCTCAATACCTCGCTTTTTGCGCTAAAGTATTTTTTTAGAACTTTTAAAAGAGTTTGTTATTCTAATTAAACGGCCTTTGTGATTTACCGGTCTTTCTTAAATAACTGGAACAAGAAATCAAACTTTTGCGTAAAGAGCGAATTATTAAGGGGAGGGCAACCCCCCTCATATAAGTAATAGTTTCTGTTCGTTTCAAGTTTTACTGTTGCTCCTTACTTTCAATTGAAAAAACTGTTGTTAGGCAAATTTGTATTTAATAAATTTAGACAAATTTAATTTTTGACCGTTTTCTAAATAACGCTTGGAAATCTGACTCCCACTCCGTGGAAAATTCCCTTCCTTCACGAAAAATTCCTCGATAGAAAGATACTCCGACGTAACTCCCACCCCTCCACCAGAAAATCTCCCCTAAAAAACGTGTGCATACTTCCCAATAATCAATACTATATGCAAACAATAGGCAAATTCATATCTTGCAGCCCCGGGGACTGTGGGGGTTCATATCATCCTCAAAGACGTATCTATTAGATTTTTGACTATACTGAAAAAAATGGTCATCTCAAAATTTTGATCGGGCGACAGTGGGGAAAAGATGAGCGTGGGAGGGGGGCTAGCTGCCCTCCAATATTTTTGGTCACTTAAAAAGGACAATAGAACCTTTTATTTCCAATCAAATGAGCCCTCACTCGATCTTCTACGATCACTTGTTTGATTTCACCCCTGTAAAAAAAAAACGAAAAAAAAACACGCATCCGTGATCTTTCTTTCAGCAAAAAATGCAAAATTTTACATTTTTGTACATAGGAGCTTGAAACCTCTACAGTGGTGTTCTCTGGTATGATGAATCTGATGTTGTAATTTTTCTGAAGATCAATTGACGTTTTTTTTTTGGGGGGGGGGGGCTCCCCCTTTTTTCAAAAATTGGGCAAATTTCTTCAGGCTCGCAACTTTTGACGGGTAACATTTGATGAATTTTACGTATGTTTAAATGATCATCAAAATTTAATTCTTTTAGTGTATTTATTGTTATAAAAACTCTGTTTCTTAGAGTTTCGGTTACTATTGAGCCACATCGCTCCTTACTTGCAGTTATTTACCACACTGTTTGAAACATAACTATATTTTGTGACTGGTTCGTATTGAGAAGGTGAGAAATTCTGAAGTAATATTGTAGTTGCATTCCCTTTCCGTGATGAACTCAAGTGGAGAATTTCCACTTTTTTTCGATATTTCATTAGTAAATGTTTGGAAAAAATCAACGCCATTCCACTGATCTATACTGGGATTTCAGAGACCCAGCTATACCGGCTAGATAAAAAAATAAACACATAATTTATTTGTCTTCTTTTATGAACAATTTTTTGAAATCTATTTTTGTTAAATGATTACTCTGACCTTTAAAAAAATATTTCAATCATATACTTAGTTTTAAGCGCATACTTGTACGAACCTTTATTGAAATTCAGATATTTCTAAGGAGTTCAGCCTTTACTTTAATGTTTTAGGATGAATAGGTGATAGGCGGTGATGTCATATAACGCAGAGCTTTAATTAGATGAAAATAGGCAGTAAAGTGGCCACCATTTGCTCACCGAAATCCGAAATGTAAATTAATAATATCTTTGCACTTCTCATGCATTTACATTCTATTATACAAATCCCCCCCCCCCCCAAAAAAAAAGAACAAAGTTGTAAAAACCACCCTGCTTCACATGAAAAGCAAACTCAAATTTTATTACAGCCAAAAAAACTAATGATATCAATTTCTTCGCCTCTGCGCAATAGCAAGGCTTAAAAATAAATCTTTTGACAGTAAAAAGAAGTTTAAATATTGTGTTTTTCAGCCCTGTTGTGACAGCATAATCCTGAAATACTATTTTGACAGTCTGAAGAAGTTACGATTTTAAGTTTTCCCTTCTTTTTAATACGAAATAAAGATTTTCACCTCCCAGTCGGCTTTTGTGGTAATACAGACAGATTCTCGTGATAAATCTAAATTTAGTGAAATATTTTTAGGTGGTATGCGTCATATGTAAAATATAACAGAGACCACACGAAGTAACTGAAACTTTATTCCAAGTTTATTTAGAAAAAGATACAGTCTTAACAATTAAAAACTTAGGTACTGGTGTATTATGCGGGCCCACTGCTGTAAACTGTGTCAATTAAACCAGTCACAAAACCCGTCAAACGGGCTTTTTGTAAGACACCGCTATAGATAAGTGATTGAAAAGCTTTGTTTCTTAATGAGTTGCAATATTTTAACGATTCTTTTTTTTGGGGGGGGAAGGTACCTAGGTTAGGTTACGTATTTAATATAGGCTGCTATGCTTTTTCCCCCCCCCCGTAATGTGAAAATATATAGCCCAAAGTTGTTTCTAAACTATTATTTATTCATCCAATTTTATTTCATTATCATTAAACAAACTTTACTTCTTCGCGGTGCCCCCATAATGCACCAGTACCAAAACTTATTTATAATTCAAATATTAAAAACCAGCTTCCAAAAATAACTTTACAGTGTTATTGTTCCTGTTAGTGTCCCAACACAAAATCCGTCAATAGATTAGCGGCGGGCGCGCTCCCCCCACCTGGATCCGCCTCTGCTACACACATTCTCCCATAAATCAACCTATGCGAATACGCCAGAATCTGATTGAAAGGCTGTCGGCTAGAATATAAAGCATTTGATCTTGAATGATTTTAACAACACCATATTAATGCTTAGCTTAGATATTTAGCTGTCCAACTATATGTAATCCTTTTTAATCCCTGGTTTGGTACATGCTAGCTATCCTTACATAGTGCTTATTTTTACATAGGCAATTACTTGAATACCCTTATTTTATTTATATTTTATTTTATTTACAATAAAATAAGCATCGATGGTTCAGTGGTAGAATGCTCGCCTGCCACGCGGGCGGCCCGGGTTCGATTCCCGGTCGATGCATTTTTGTCTTCAAAGATTTTCTTGTATTTCTTTTTCTCACGACAAAGAAAGTGACGGTTCTTCATAAGATTAACTAAAAAAAAAACCAAGTTATTTTTTACTGAAAGTAAGGAGCGACATTAAAACTTAAAACGAACAGAAATTATTCCATATATGAAAGGGGCTGTCCCCTCCTCAACGCCTCGCTCTTTACGCAAAGTTGTGAGACAGAGTCAAACTTTAGCGTAAAGAGCAAGGTGTTGAGGAAGGAGCCAACCTTTTCATATACGGAATAATTTATGTTCATTTTAAGTTTTAATGTCACTCCTTACTTTCAGTTAAAAAAGCTTGTTTTTTTATTTAGTTGCTGAATATTTTTGAACTAGTGTATCATTGGTTTTGGCTCACGGTACATTAATAATTAAAACGAAATTAGCATATTAATTTTTCTTTTTTATGGGTTAAATGTCTTTCTCGAAATTTTGTTCTGACGTAACTTACGAATTAACTTACGTAACGAATTTCTATATTTGTTTTTTCTTATTACGTCTATTAGGGAGTTCGCCCCCTAGTCAATACCTCGCTCTTTACGCTAAAGTTCGAATTTTGTTCGAATCACAAACATCTGAATCACAACGGCCATTTAAATATATTAGATATATCGCTTGAATGTACTAAAAAACTTTGACGCAAAGAGCATGACATTGAGTAGGGGGCAAGTTACCCCATACACTGAACGATTTTCGTTCATTATCAGCTTAGCTATAGTCCTTTATTTTCAGTTAAAAATTAACTTGTTTTTTTATTTAATTTCTGATCGTTTTTTACATATTGCTGGGAAATCTGGCGCCCCCTTCATAAAACTGTCCCTTCCTCCAAGAAAATTTTTTTCATAGATAGATCCTCCCCCGTTACTCCAATGCCAAACCCGACCCCCCACTAGACCAAAATTCTACCTGCAAACACCTATATACTCACCAAAAACAAAAACTATATTTAGACAACAGGAACAGTTTATAACTTGCAGCCTTTCCCCTGGGAACAGTGGGGGATTAAGTCATCCTCAAAGACATATTAATTAGATTTTCGACTATGCTGAACAAAATGGCTATCTCAAAATTTTTGATTGGGTGACTTCAAGAAAAAAATGTGCGGTGGGAGGGGGCCAAGTTGCCCTCTTATTTTTTTGGTCACTTAAAAAGGGCACTAGAACTTTTAATTTCTTTTTGAATGAGCCATTTCATGTTATTTTAGGACTGGTGGATTGATGGAATCACCCCTGAAAAAAACACAAAAAAAAGACACAGAAACACGCATCAGTGATTTTTCTTCTGGCAAAAAATACAAAATTCCACATTTTGGCAGATACAAGCTTGAAACTTCTATAGTGGGGTTCTCTGATACGCTGAATCTGATGCTGTAATTTTCATTAGAGTTCTATGACTTTTATGGGTTGTTTCCCCTTTTTTTTGAGAATTAGCGAAAATTTTCTCAGGCGCTTAACTTCTGTTGGGTTAACTAAACTTAATGAAACTTCTATATTTAAAATCAACATAAAAATCTGATTCTTCTGATGTATCTATTGGTATCAACATTCCGGGTTTTAGAGTTTTTGTTACTATTGAGCCGGGTCGCTCCTTACTTACAGTTCGTTACCACGAACTGTTTGAAAAAATAATAATACGATGAAGATTGCTCTTTACTTATGGTTGAATAAAAGAAAAAAAACAACAGTTTTTTCAACAGAAAGCAAGGAGCAATATTAAAACTTAAAATGAATTGAAAATATTCCGTAAACGAGGGGAGGTGCCCCTTCATCAACTCCTCCCTCTTTTCACTAAAGTTTCCCTTTTGTCCTAAAATTTAGTTTTGACTTCAAAAACTTTAGTTTGTGCTGTAAAAAACTTCTTATTCCGATTCAACGGTCCTTGTCTATCAGCAGTTGTTCATAAAGGATTGGGACACAAAGTCAAACATTCGCGTAAAGAGGGAGGAGTTGAGAATTTTTCTCAACTCAAAGTAAGGAGCAGTATTAAAACTTAAAATAAACAGACAATGTCCATAAATGAGGGGGCTGCTCCTTCTCAAATCCTCCCTCTTTGCTCTAAAGTTTAACTTTATGTCCCGATCCTTTGTGAACGACCGCTGATAGACCAGGACCGCCGAATTGGGATAAGAATTTTTTTTTTAAAGCACTAAAAAACTTACAAGCGAGATGTTGAGGATGGGGCTGCCACCCTCATATACTAAATAGTTTCTGTTCGTTCTAAGTTCCACTGTTGTTTTTTTACTTAATGTCTGGTTGTTTTTCAAATAAAGCAGGAAAATCCCCCCACCCCCTATCACTGGAAATTTTTCTGGAAAATTACCCCTAACAAATTTCTTTGGACATTATCTTTTTAGAAAATTATCCCGATTCATAAGACTGTGAAGTTAAAGAAACAGTATGACATAAAAATAATTCCGTCCATGATTTTCAGAAACCACCCCCTCCCCCGTGGAAAATTATTTTGAATTAAAATAAACTTGGTGGAGGTGATGAAAAACTTGAGTCATGGCTAATTGGACTAAAGCCCAGACAGATAGGCTCAGTGAGAGGCAAAGCTGACATAACCCAATACCCCCTTTGAAAACTATCCCCATTCGTAAGGCTGTGAAGCCAAAGAGACAGTAAGATATAAAAATAATTCTGCTAATGATTTTCAGAACCCCTTCCCTTGGAAAACTCATTACTGGAAAATTTCCCCCGGTCAATTTTCCCTGGAAATTTCTCCCCTTGTGTAATATTGAGAAGCTTTATTTGGTTAAATCAAGCTTTAAGATAATAAATGTCTATTTTTACCGTTTATTGACCAGACTATGCGACTTTTCAGTAACGAATGTGCCACCATGTGGCATTATTTTTTCTGCCACTCGGAAGCTGAATTGTTGCTGGATTTGCTGGTCCGTCATTGCATGTTAAGGTCTTTTTCTGTAGTTAACCATTGTGACGCCCCAGTCAAGACCAAGTTATTTATGCTCCTCTATCAATCATAAAACTCAGCTACCCGGTGCTCTTGCCTTAGAGCTTTCACTTTTTGCGACTCCTGTAGCTACATAGATTCAGTTCTTAGTCATATTTGAAGGCAGTGGCGCCAGATAATGGAAATATCTACAGCTGCATTTTTTTCAAAATCTAGGGGATGTAATTCTGGTGTAAAAAAAACAAATGAAAATACAAAAAAACTTTTCCGAAATTTCCAGGGGGCAAACGCCCTCCCCCCTAGTCTAGTAAAAATGTGGTTTGACCTCAAACAATTTGCTATATAAATGAATTTTTTCACTACCCGACTAAAAAATATGTGCTGATTCCAAATCCGAAAAGTTTGCCGCTCTAGGTCTTTCACAAATTTGAGTTTTTTCAGGTTGACGGTGAATTTTTTCTAATGTAAAGAATACCGTCCTGAAAAGACAATTCCGAATTTAGGAAGGGGTTTAGGGGTTTGATTTAACATCCTATATCAGAAACTACTGAGACTTTTTGCACCAGATCCTTCGCGCTATTTGAATCAATTGCGGAAGATGTCAAGACTGTTTCGCGTCCCCATCCAAAGTTGACTACGAACGCTACAGACTGATTTTTTCCTTCCATCGGTTTACCCTGGAAAGGCTTCGGTGATCTTTATGCCGATGATTGATCTTAGCCCGAATGATCCTATCTGTATTTATACTACTCTTCATTTCGTGAATGCCCAGCATGAGAAATACGGCACTGTACCGGTTCTGATACTCGATCAACCAATTTAATGGAAAACATTGAATATCATAGAGGCAGAATCAACAGGAAGTCCTTTAAAATGCATAGTTTTACTCTTGGGACAGTTTCACGCAAGAATGAGCTCCTTCGGTTGGCGGACAAACCAGCGCTTGACAATGCGATCTGGCGCGAAGTAGAAGGTCTGCAACCAAAGACAGATTGCTTACTTAAAAGCTTGGATGAACCTCAGTATGTATTAGATAGCGGGGCCGTTCTAGATTGTTTGCCTTGGGAGAAAGGCAGCACGTACGCGGATATCTGCACCAAATACGTCGACTATGTTAAGCGAAGGTATGGATGCGCTATCATAGTGTTTGACGGGTATTTATCCGGACCCTCAATCAAAGACGTGACCCATGAGAGGAGGAGCAGGTCTAATGGCTATCCTAAGATCAGCGTTCAGCCGCAGATGCCTTGTTTAGTAAAAAAAGATGATTTTTTTCATCAGTATACTGTCTGGCTACCTTAATGATGCGGGATGTAAAGTGTACCAGTCGCCAGCCGATGCTGACCTGCTGATTGTGAATGCTCTTGCAAAAAGTAGGGCTTAAAATGTGCTTGGGCTTGTGTCAATTGCAGAGGAACAAGCTGTTCTAACTGCAAAACTGTTGATGCCGGAAACCTTGAAGATGATGGTAGCGAAGAAGACCAAATTTTTGAATAGCTTTGCCACTATCCAATGAATCTCTGTGTTACTGTAATTCTTATCTGTCTTAATCTGAGTATACTGATATCCTATTTGGAACTAGTGTTTCGTCTCAGCTAAGGGAAGCTGTTTGGCAGAACATTTTTGTTGTGGTTGCAAAATATCCGTTTCAACTTCTCTCTCCTCTTCATTAGTCACTTTCACAAAACTAAGGTTCCAGACATACTGGACTTAACCTGGACCCAGTCTTGGTTGTTACCAGGGCGCGAGGCTGAAAATGTTTTGCCATAGGCCAAGTTTAATATACATGATTATGTCAATGTCAATATACAAGGTTAAGTCACAATCCCTTGGAATATATAGAAAAATTAAAGAAGCCTGGGGAGAAGAAATATATCTAAAATTTGGGCTCCAAAATGATACTTTAAAATGAGGTTTTATCACTAAGGGGAACTTTTATGCCGCTTGGAGGGGGAAGAAAGTATTTAGGGAGGGTTAAGATGCTGAGAGGTCCCTTCACTTGTCTGATTTGCGAGGATTCTGAAGATTCAGAACATTTTATGTGTTATTATGAAGAACTGAAGGTACTTAGAAGGGAATTTGGGAGGGATGTCATGGATAGAAGTTGTTTAGAAAATAAAATAGGAAGTAATTGCAAAGTGGATATTAGAAATTTGGGAAATTTTCTGAGTGTGGGATGAGACATAGGGAGGGTTTTTTATCATAGTGTTATTTTCAAAACTGTTTGAACTTATTATGTTTTATGTGTTTTGTTGTAATTGCAATATCCATGGCCCATGGGGCTTTTGTGAGAAATATATATATATATATATATATATATATATATATATATATATATATATATATATATATATATATATATATATATATATATATACTATATCTATATACCTGCAGGCTTAACCTCTCCCCTAACCTCACTCTCTCTCTCTCCAAGCTTTAAGCCCCAAAAAATTCTTTTGACTTTGAACATTTAGTTTCATGTTCATCAGCAAAAAAAGGAACGTAGAAATGACATATCTAATCACATTTGCTGGTATTTACTCAATCCATATTTTTGCCTCAACCTAAAAAAATATCAAAATCTTCAAAGAGCTAGAGCGGCAAACTTTTTGGATTCGGAATCAGCACATATTTTTTGGTCGGGTAGTGAAGGAATCATTTGTATAGCAATTTGTTTGAGGTTGACCCCTTTTTTTGCAATTTTCCTAGACTACCCAAAGTAACGCCTGTGTTTGAAAATTTTATGAGGATTGATTTCACTGTTCACTGCCATAGCCCAGGATCCAAACGCACTCATTATTGTAAGCAATATTCATACTAAACGCAATCAGGATTGCCACCCGGTGAGAAAAAAACAATAGATTTTAGTGAGTTTTGGTTGATTTAGTGATTTTTTTTCAATAATCTAGTGATTTATATGCTGATTTAGTGATGTTTTTTTTTGTTTAGGAGATATAAAAAATCTGGAAATATCACTGGAAATAGTGATAAATCACTAGGGGTGGCTACCCTGGACGGAATAGTAGCAGTTCCAAAATTTACCTTGGCACTTTAATCCGTAAAATGAGTTTCCTCTTATCAGAGACAATGCTGTAGCGTTGCCTATTGTAAAGGCCATACGGCTCCAATGTTTTATTATTTATTATTATTATTATTTTGTTTATTTCCAGAGGCACTTCATATAGAAGGGATCGTCGTATAAACTTCAAAGGAGGCTCATTCGATTGGAAATTAAAAGCTATAGTGTCCTTTATAATAGTCAAAAATGATTAGAGGACAACGAGCCCCCCCCCCCTCCCAAGCCCATCATTCCCCCAAACACAGCCAATCAAAATTTTGAGATAGCCATTTTGTTCAGCGCAGTTGATTTCCACATAGAAAATATGTTTTTGAGGAGGACACTCCCCCACAACCCTCAGGGCAAGGGTATTAAGTTATGCCCTGGGGGCATATAAGGTTTTTATAGAAGGCGTTGTCGTAGAAACTTCAAAAAAGGCTCATTCGATTGTAAATTCAAAGGGCTAATGCCCCTTTTAATATTCGAAAGTGATTGGAGGGCTACACCCCCCCCCCCCCCACGTTCATCATTCCCCCAAACGCATCCAATCAAAATTTTGAGATAGCCATTTTGTTCAGCGTAGTTGATTTCCAGATAGAAAGTATGTTTTTAAGGAGGACACTCCCCCACAACCCTCAGGGCAAGGGTTTTAAGTTATGCCCTGGGGGCATATAAGGTTTTTATAGAAGGCGTTGTCGTAGAAACTTCAAAAAAGGCTCATTCGATTGTAAATTCAAAGGGCTAATGCCCCTTTTAATATTCGAAAGTGATTGGAGGGCTACACCCCCCCCCCCCCCCCACCACGTTCATCATTCCCCCAAACACATCCAATCAAAATTTTGAGATAGCCATTTTGTTCAGCGTAATTGATTTCGAGATAGAAAATATGTTTTTAAGGAGGACACTCCCCCACAACCCTCAGGGTAAGGTCTTTAAGTTATGCCCTGGGGGCATATAAGGTTTTTATAGAAGGCGTTTTCGTAGAAACTTCAAAAAAGGCTCATTCGATTGGAAATTCAAAGGGCTAGTGCCCTATAATGTCATTACTTAAAATTCTATTCAGATGGCATTAGTAGTAGTTTTGGAACTTGACCTTGAGAAAAAGGACCTGATATGAGAAAATTAAGGTAAAACGTATGATATTAATATTTTCAATAATCACAAACTTGCTACACAGTCGCAGTAATAGACCCTCTAGAGGGAGACGGAGTGGAAGTAGGTACTTCAAAATACCTTCCCGGGACATACTTTGGTACTCATGTTCTATCGCTACAGCGAAAACCCATTTTTTCATGTTGATATCGTTGTTTTAGTACCAAGTTTGATAATTCGATGAATATTTGATTTTTTTTTTAAGTTTGATATTGAAATAAGGAATTTTTAAAAATTTGAAACTTTTTGCAATCAAAAACGAACCAAAATTAATTAAACAAAAATTTTCCGAAAAACAAGTTTTTCAAAGAAAAGTAAAGGTCATTTTGAACTTAAGCTCGACAGATACAAATACCTTTTAAAATTCAAACTCAAAACGACCAGAAATTACTATTAACGAATAAATGAAACCCAAAACGAACAGAAATTAAATAAACAATCATAGTAAAAATATACAACAAATAATAATATATATCAAGTAATAAATCTTAAAGCGAGTAATGCTTAAACTGAATATACGAATCAAGATTAAAACGAAAAAAAATATTTTCCTATTGAAGTACAAATGAAACTTAAAACGAACAGAAATTAAATAAACAATCAATACAAACAAACATACAATAGATATTAATGTAAAGTAATAAATAAATCTTAAAACGAGTGAAACTTAAATTGAATATGCAAATCAAGCTTGAAACGAACAAAAATCACTACAAACAAGAGTTTGGGTATGACCTCCTTCTCTGACTGTAAAAGTCTTAAACCTACTGCGTCATTGGCGCTTTACTGAAAACTATACGGGTCTTTAACAGTCTTGGAAAGTATAAACAACATCAAACTGAATATTTTATTATATTAATTGTTGAAAGATCCTTCAGTTCAAGAATTTATCTCACTTTAATTGTATTTTTATTTTCAATGCTGTAAGAACTGGAAAAGAAAATATTTTTAATATAATTCGTTTTCAGTTAAGCGCCAACGACGCAGTAGGCTTTTGGTTTTTATTTACAGTTAGGAAAGGAGGCAGTACCCAAACACTTGTTTTTAGGGAAACTATATTCGTCTTTAACAACTTTAAAAAGAGCTTATAAATTAAAATGAATGTTTCATGTATAATGAAATCAATTGCTGAAAGCTCATCAGGTCAAAATGTTGCTACAATTTTAATGTTTGTTTTCAGTTTTAAGTACAAAAGACAATATTTGCGATAAAATTGGTTTCCAGTAAAGAGCTAATGATGCAGAAGGCTTAAGATTTCTACAGTTAGAGAAGGAGGTCATACCCAAACTCTTGTGTGTTGTGATATTTGTTTGTTTCAAACTTGATTTGCATATTCAATTTAAGTGTCACTCGTTTTAAGATTTATTATTAATTTACATTAATATCTATTGTATGTTTGTTTGCATTGATTGTTTATTTAATTTCTGTTCGTTTTAAGTTTCATTTGTACTTCAATAGGAAAATATTTTTTTAGTCTTAAGCATTGTTTTCATATTCAATCTAAGCATTACTCGCTTTAAGATCTATTTATTCATTTATATTATTACCTGTTGTATGTTTTTGCTATGATTGTTTATTTAATTTCTTTTCGTTGTGGGTTTCATTTATTCTTTAATAGTAATTTCTGGTCGTTTTAAGTTTGAATTTTAAAAGGTATTTGTATCTGTTGAGCTTAAGTTTAAAATGGCCTTTACTTTTCGTTGAAAGACTTATTTTTCGGAAAGTTTTTTTTAATTAATGGTGGAAAAAGACTTAGTTAGTTACTTACTTAAGACAAGATACAGGCTATTCAGCCCAACTCGGCATCAAGAAGCTGCTGGACTAAATGCTTCCATTGGGTTCTTCTTCTACGAGTGGTCGAAGAAACTCTAGCCACGCCTTCTCCCACTTGCGACCATGCTTTCAGCGGTTCGACATCCTTTCTGACGACGTTGTGCTAATTGGTCTTGCCATTTGGCCACCTTGTTTTTCCTTCCATGAGGAAGCAGGGGCTACTATTGGTACCTGACGTGTCAGGGTCTCTTCTGGGCGCCTCGTCATGTGACCTAGCCACTTGAGATGTCTTTCCTTGATCATGGTGGAAACGTCATGCTTTTCTCCGCATACTTTCATTAGCTGTTAGTTGCTGATTCTTTTCGCCAGCCGTATGTTGCTAATAGCCCGTAGACATTTTAAACGTTCCATGTCGCTATCTTCAGGCTTTCTTTGAGCAATTTCACTGACGCACGACCGGCTTGCTAATTTTTCACCAAGGTCGCCGGTTTCCTTAGCAGGTCGCCTACCGGGGACGCCGTAGCATGGTTTAATCTCTTTTGGTCTAACTTTTTCATGATGTTTCGTGGGAATTTGATTAACTGATGGTTCCCCAAGCCTTCGGCCACCCTAGTGCATCAGCACCCTTTGAACTGGATGCAGGCAGTTCGCAGGGCGGTGCACCCTTCCGCCACTTTGAGGTGCACTTAGGGATATCCCTGTTGGAGGAAAGAGACGGGGACAGGACGCTTGTGCAGAGCCTATATCTGCTTGAAGATAAACAACAAAGATCAATTGCTAACTAACATGTTACTTTATTAGCTATAAGGATAATTAGGTGTTGTATAGACGAGTCAGTGTAAAGATCAAAATGAATGAAAAAACAGTTATTAAAATCATAAGTATATACATATATATTTTTAAAAGTGCCAAGACCACTCCAACTGAAATCCAGTTCTTTAATATGGTGAAGTGGATACTTCCATATACGTCCTTAAAAATGAGTAAAAGCCAGAAACTCAATATTTAATGAAGATAACCTCCATATGTATTTAGGTAGTTTCACACTGAGCAGGCACGAAGTCTGAAATTAACGGACGTATGGAAAAATCAGCAGAAAATGAGCGAAAAAATATATATATCATCATAGAGACCTAGAAGTGCAAATTTTCTGATTGCTGTAGCAAAAGGCATAGCTTAATTCATTCTTATGTTTCCTATTGTTCAGTCATATGGATGTCTACTTTCCCTTTTTTTCTCAAACCGCTTTCAAATACTTACGATAAAGCTATAAATATTATCCAGGATGTAAATCGTTCGGCAACTAAACCGTTGCTGGATATTGAAAAACTTTATATTCTTTCCTGTGTGTCTTTCACTTTTCTTCAGCTCCATGGTGATATTCCTAGGTCCCTTAGATTTACGTCTTCTTTTGTATCTGATCGGTCAGATTATCAACTCCGTAGTTCTTTAAATATACAAATTCCCCATACACCAACAATAAGATCCGATTTTAATCCTCTTGTTGCGTGTCATTTGACATGGAACATACTTCCCGATTCGGCTCGAGAATGCCACTCGTTTGGCGCCTTCAAAAGACTAGTAAAAAAATATTTGTTTTCATGTGATTAATTTTCTTTACTTTTGCCTGCTGCCAATAGTTTTTTTTCATTTTTTTTTTTTTTTTTTTTAGATTTTGTGATTAAATGTAGTTTAATAAAGATTATTTATTGAAATATAGTTTTTTTTATAGATGTTGTGATTCACTGTAGTTTGATAAAGCTTATTTAGTGAACTCTCCTTTTTTTTTTTTAAGCTAATGCTTTACATGTTAAAAGTTCAAATGCTTATGTTTATATGTTTAAATATTAATGTTTTATATTGTTTAAATCTTAAGCGTTTAAATGTTTAATGTTTATTTGATCTTTTCATAATCCCCCTCCTACAGGCCATGGAGCCTTTGTGGGGATTTGTAGATTGTTATGTAATTATTTTACTCGTATATGGAAAATAAATCTATCCATCTATCTATCTATTTCAGGTTGTCCAAAAGGTCATTTCAAAGTAACCACAGTACAAATTAACTTTTTAGCTGGAACGGATGAAGTAATTGTTACTCTAAATCAACACTAGATTTAAAAGAAATGAACACCGTTTTAATCAACACTAGATTTAAAAGAAAATACACAATGTATTGAAAATAAACAGGAAATCCAGGGCCTTACGCAGGATTTTGTTCTCGGGAGGGGTAGGTTTACCTAAAGAATTTGATCGGGGGGGGGGGGGTACCAAAAGGATAAAGAAGAAGGATTCTACCTCCCATGGGCTTTGCCTAACGGTCTCAAGTAATGTTTTTTGTAAAGTAATGTAATGTTTTTGTTTAAGTAATTTTTTACCTGTATTTTAAAACCAATTTACGAGTTGGAGATTTTATTTTAGGATTAATAGCATTTTTACGACTAATTTGCGAGCTTTACAAATATTTAGCGTGGGAAAGGGGTTTAAACCGGGTACCTCCCCCCCCCCCTAAATACGGCCCTGAGAAAACCTGTCAGCCCATCATATGCATCGACATCCTGTCAAAAGCCCAAATTCCTGTCTTGTTGATGACACTGGGTCTATATTAATTTCTGTTTCCCCCTAACTTAGCTATGCCTGCCAAAATATGTAGCCTTGTCTGGTTTTTGTATTTTAAGTTACACAGAAAATCAGGACTAAAAACAGTAAGACAAAATTCATAATCATACATTTCACTTTTTCAGGTCTTCGAAGGGAAATCCTGCGAATCAAGTTCCGAAAGAAAGTCAGGCCTTGATAATATTTATTTTTCTTTAACAATTTTTAATATCTCTTTGCGAATAGCAACAATGACGCTATATAAGCTTTCAGAGATTTTCAGTTTCTCGTTAAACAAATCGTAGGACTTAAGCACAGGCTGAGATTTAGATACTCTAAAAGATTTTCTGCCTTCCTCGATGGATATATCCACCCAAAATTCCGTGTCAGGGCTTCTGAAATCCAATCCACGAAAAATAACTCGACAGGAGCAGGCATCTACTCTGCATATACGAGTCTGCAATGCGGATGAATATAAACCAGCTTCGCCATTACAGGTAGACCGAGTGTGCGCTTCCTCTAATTTTTTTCGAGTTTGTTCCATTTCTGCAAGAAAAAGAAAAGAAAAGTAGATTGAGTGTGCGCTTCCTCTTTTTTTTCTGAGTTTGTTCCATTTCTGCAAAAAAAAAAGAAGAAAAAGAACTCTTATTTTTAGCAGAGCTGCTTGTTATCTGATAAAGCAAGATCTTTATAAAAAAAAACTTCCAAAGAAGCCCAATTAATGTTCTGAAGAGTAAAAAAATAGGACATACTAAATAAGCTAAAAATATAAAGAAAAAATGGCAAAAATGAGATTGCTACAGGAAGTGTCTGAATTACACATTTCAACTGGAGATTATTCAAACTGGATACCGAATAGTAATTTTGGTAGCAAATGATAACTAATAGTAACTAAAAAAACAACAACAACGGAACACACAAAATCGGCTAAAAATATATGTAAAGAGAAACAAAATGAGAAAAGAATGAGGTTGCCACAACAGATACTGGCTGGTTACACTTCCAGATCGAAACCATTCTAACTGGAAATAAAATGCTAATTTTGGTAGCGAATGCTAACTAATGGTGATTGTAAAAAAATATAACATACAAAATCGGCTATAAGTATTTGTAAAGAGAAACAAAATGGCAAAAGAATGAGGTTGCCACATCAGATAGAGGCTGAATTACTCTTTTAGCTGGACACCATTCCCACTGGAAACCAAATGGTAATTTTGTTTACAAATACTAACTGACGGAACTGAAGAAGAAAAAAGAACATACAAATAAGGCTGAAAACCTAAATAAAGAGAAAAAGTGGCCGTTGGAAACCATTCTACTGGAACCAAACTGAAAATCAAGTGGTAATTTTGGTAACAAATACTAATTAGTGGTAATAGATAAAAACCAAAACACGCAGATTCGGCTAAAAATGCATGTAAAGAGAAAAATGAGGTTGCAATGGCAAAAGAATAAGGTTGCCACATCAGATAGCGACTGAATGACTCTTCTAGCTGGACACCATTCCAAATGGAAACCAAATGGTAATTGTGGTAACAAATGCTAACAAATGGTAACTTAAGAATAAACAAAACATACAAAATAGGCTAAAAATATATGTAAAGAAAAAAAAGGCAAAATAATAAAAATAATAATTCATTTATTACCCACTATGAACAAAAAGAATTGGAGTACAACAAGAACAAAAAACAAAAAAGCGTAGTAAGACTTGCAGATTCCGACAGCTTTCCCGCAAGTCACTTTTTCCCGTAAATCACGGAGGTCGAATCGCGACATTAGATGTCGGTTCCGGAACCACGGATGGAGGCACAGAAGGTACCAAGAAAATTTAAATTAATAAATCCGCAGAGATTTGAGATCTTTAGGCTTTAGAATTGTAAGAAAACCAGATAAAAAGAGAATAGAATCAGGGGCGCCAATTAGGGGGGGCCATGGCCCCCCCCCTAGACTTTGAAAATTACTTTCTTATTTAAATTTCACAGCTATTTTCTATTTTAGCTATGTGCTATATTAAACCAGCAACTGGTCCAATAAATACGACCAACAAACTGGTGCCCTAATTATATAATCTTGTTTTGAAATGTCTAAGAGCGAGCGCGTCTACACTATTTTATTTCTGAGTGGGGTTCATTGCCTTTTTTTGTAGCTGGGAAAGGAAATGTGTTCTACGGTTTCAAGGGGGTTTTGGTCAGCAGAATCTTGACATTGCTGAATAGTTTATGGAATACCTAGTTCCAGTGGAGTGTATGGGACTGTCGGGAACAGGAAATATAAGTGATTGGTTTATGGGGTTTCTAAGTGGGGTAGTTTCACCGTGGACTACGGGAGCGATTTCTAAGTGAGTTTCTACATGTTTCTTCAGTTCTTCTCTTGCCGTGTCTGAGTGAAGTCCTTGTCTACTGCTCGTTTAACTGCATCTATCTTAAACTACTGTACATAAACTTAGTACAATAAAACACATAGTTTATAGTGAAAGAGACTCTTCTGCCTCCTCCACGAGAACCCATAACTCTGAATGATTCGGCTACGATTATCAAAGTAAACACTTTATCAGCAGAAAGCAAGGTTTACATCGTTATCAAACTGAGTAAAAAGCGACAACAAACTTTGGATTTTTTTCGGTGAAAATGCGGAAGAAAAATGAAGAAACTTTAGTGCAAGAAACTGGCAATAGTGTCAGCACCCAAAGTCTCGGGTTAGTTGAGATAAATTCCCCCATCTGTGACAGAATTTCGGAAACAAGCGGAACAATAAATGGCTCAGATCAACTTGAAAGTTCGGTCTGCATCGCTGAACCCCTTGCGGGTTCCAGTAGCAGTCAAGAAACTCTCTCAGATATCTCTAGGATGCGTCACGACAAACCAGCTCAACCTATTCTTGAGAGATATCCGGCTACCACTTGTAACGGAAGGAAATTCAGTGCACATTACAATTAGACTTATGAATGGATAGAATACTCAAAAAACTTGAATTCCGTGTGTTGTTTTGCTTGCCGCCATTTTTCTATGGGGACTCTAAGGGCTTGAGAAACTGCTGGAAAAAGAGCTTTCATTGAGTCGGGATTTTGTAAGTGGAAAGACAGTTCTGCTATATTAAGGCAACATGATGGTTCTGAAAGACATAGGCATTGTATGTCAGCATGGACAGAATTTAAGATAATGAGTACTGATACTTCGAAATCTGTAGCGAATGCCTTAATTTAATCCAGATCTCAAGAGGTTCAGGAAAATAGAGATCATGTGAAGTACATTTTTCGCGCTATTTGCTTTCTTGGCCGCCAGGGTCTTACTTTGAGGGGTCAGGACGAATCAGAAACATCTGCAAACCGGGGTAATTTGGTTGAATTGATGGAGGAAATGTCTAAAGGCGACGAAAAGCTGAAGGCCAAGTTACAGCGCCGATATGGTCACTATTGCAGTCATCAGTACCAAAATGACGCAGTTGCACTGATAGGAAATGCCTTGCGCCAAGATATTATTTCAGAAGTAAAATCAGCTAATTACTTTGCTATTCTTGTCGAAGAGACAAAAGACGTTTCTAGAAAAGAACAATTAGCGATCCTACTCAGGTACATATCAAATGTAAAAGTAGTGGAGCGACCAATCGGCTGCTATCACATGCACAAATTAGACGCCGAGAGCTTATCCACCTCGATTTGTGAAACTATAGAAAAGCTTGGTGTAGATTCGATGCTTTGTATTGCCCAATGTTATGATGGCGCATCCGTTATGAGTGGTGAATTTAACGGAGTTCAAGCAAAGTTTAGGGAGAAGGTGCCTCATGCAGTCTATGTACACTGTCACGCCCACAGATTAAACTTGGTTTTGACTGACTGCCTAAAAAATATCAGCGAACTTTCGGAATTTTTCTCTGTGGTGCAAAGACTTTACGCATTTATATCATGCAGCAATACTCGTCACGAGCTATTTGTGAAATCCCAGCGTATTAGCGGGAAAAAAGTCTTGGAGCTAGAGATGACCGTCCAGACTCGCTGGTTTTACGCAGTCCGCTCTATTTCGAAGGTGAAGGCCAGATTTTATTGTATTGTTGCTGTGCTTGCCGCAGTCTCTGATAGTTCCAACGGCGAGGCAGCGTGTGAAGCAAAAGGACTACTGGACAAAATCAACTCTGCCTCTTTTGTTTCAACTTTATACATAATGGAAAAAGTATTAGTCATTGTAAATTGTTTATCAGAGCAACTTCAATCCGGAAGTATGTTGATTTATAAGGTACTTGCGCTGATTTCTGGGACATAGGAGACACTCTGAAAACTGAGAAATGATAACGAATGGAACAACTTAAGCAAAAACATATCTGAATTCATGGCTTTACACGATATCCAGGAATCGAAATCTCCACAATCTAAAACCAGTGCTCAAAGCAATAGAATTCAAGCCATTTCCTTTCGTCTCAGATACTTTCTTTCGAACTCAACAACCGGTAAACGCATTATCAGTCAGCCAGTTGAATCAGAGTGCGGTAAACTTCTGTACTTTGAGGTAATAGATCGTTTCACGAGTGAGATGGACCAACGTTTCATGCAGAATACGCCTCTGCTCAACGCTTTATCTGCCTTCAACCCCTCAAGTTACGATTTTATCAAACTTACGAAAGTAGAAAGAGTTATGTATCATTATCAAGAGCTTCTCGATGTCGATGATCATGCCATAGAATCCTTTCTCTTGCAAAGCTGCATATGTCAAAAAGTGATATTTCAAAAATGAATCTTTTTCGAGCTATCGAAATCTTATCCGACCTCCCAGTTGCCTATTCTGCAGTGCTAAAACTGATGAAGCTAGTTGCTACTTTGCCTGTGACCACTGCCAGTAATGAACGATTCTTCTCCGCATTAGGGCGTGTGAAAGACTATCTGCAATCGACGATGGGAAACGACAGACTCAGTGATCTCATGATAGATATAGATAGATAATAGATATTTATTGCAATAAAAGCCACTTTGGGCCATGGCAAAAAAAAGGAAAATCAAATGGCCGTTGAAAAAGAAGAGGTAAAGAGAATGGATTTGAATAGATTAGTCAACGATTTTGCCAAGCAGCGACCTCGCCGCTACCCCCTGTTTTAGGTATGTTTGCTTAATGTTGTTCTTTTTTTTTTGCATCTTAATTAAAAAAAAAAATAGAAAAAAAACTCCTTGCCCCCCCCCCCTACATTTTAGTGAATTGGCGCCACTGAATAGAAGGATCAAAAAATGAAGAATATAATTTCCCAGGCGCTTTTCTATTGTATCTCCCTCTATTTGCAACAATTTTTGAATATCCAATCTGAATTTTTTTCTTAGCATTATAAACTCTCTGAGACCGAAATATTTTGAGATTATTAGTAATGTGAAGAGCAAGCCACCGAAAAAAAGAGATTCTGATAGTGTTTAAATTATTATTCTATTAGGGAATCATACGAAATTTAGTTGTCCATGAGATTTCCGTACATTATAGTGGTATGCTTTTTGACCAATTGAAATGAAAAGTAACGATTTTAGGACTGTAATGTCAATAGTAACTTTCCATGGTAACCCTGTTGTTATAACGGAGTAAAAGAAAGAGTCTCGAGTCATCTGTAACATATTCATATCTAACAGTCACCAGTTTGAGTATTTTATTTTTCACTTTTTTTTTGTGGTGTTCCTAGACTAGAGGCAATATCATATTGAAACTTCAGCTGTACCAGAAAAACGCTCCTCTCTAAAGACGACAATGTAGTTTAAACATTTCAACCGGAATTTGTGTCGGCATGTATAGAGGGGGGGCAAGCCTGGATTTACCAATAGGGTCATTAGGCCCGGGCCTAGGGGCGCACAATGCCAGGAGGCGCAATAAATTATCAATGAGTCATTTTTTCTTAAAAAAAAGGACTAATGGGATTGTGTCTCCCAAGAATGGCAGCTGAGAGTTCAGTGTCACCTCTCTCTTTCATTACTTTTGGCTCATCAGTTGCGTTCCGTTCATTGCTTCCACTACCCCAAATTTTTGGGAATAACACCCGAAATCTTGCAAGAGCGGTGCAGCAAAAACGCTTGGGCCTAAAAGTGTCAAATTTTCAAGTCCAGTTCTGGAGGGAGGCTTTGAATAGACTGGTATGGAAGAGGAGCGTGCGTAGCTGTGTTGGCCTCAGGCGGCTTGGTACTGCAGTGAGGTGTTGGTAGTAGTAACGAATGTTGTATTTGAAAAGAATGTTGAATGGAAAATAAAATTGTATATTTTTGCACAGGTCAACTTCACACAATGTAGACCTTCAAAGGTGCTGACGAAACAAAGGAGAGCGGTGCCATGAATTGACAGGAAAGGCCATAAAGGTGAAACTTCAATATGATATGGCCTGTAGCCTACAAAGACCTAAAACTAACTAATTGAGGAAAGAGATACTCGACAGACCTATGGTACACATAGCCGTAAATTCCAGACCTCTTGCTGGCTTTTGGCTTGTATTTCTGGAAATAATGTTTAGGGAATTTGATATCTCCTTACATATAGGCAGCATTCTTTGACAATTTCAACCCAATCGAAAAAAAATCAGTCCCCTCCAGCGAATATAATTTTTTTCCTGATCAATCTGAGGTTTGATACGACATAGTCTCCTGTCTAGAAATACCAAAGAATAAATTGAATTTTATTTAAGACTTTAATGCAAAAGTTAAAGGTTCTGCTGTACAAAGCTATTAAAAAGAAATTCTGGCGATAGCGACGGTAGGCACTTGGTAGCGTCTTTGAATGGCAAATCAATGGTATTCATTTAGAACTTTCAGACAAAGTTAGTTATGTGAAACGATGTTCTAATGCCATGCTAGTGCGGGGAAAAAGGAGACATCCAGATTTTAATTTTTGCAAATTCCCGAAAATGTGTTCCAGTAATAAATTTACACTGTTAAGATTAACACAACTAGCATTTATCATTCCTAAACCAGCTTTGAAATTCAATGAAACTTTTTCACTAGGCTTTTTTTTTTTTTTTCTTTTTTTTTTTAATATTCACTTATCAAGGAGACTCAATGGGGAAGTTGGTTGTTGAAATTTCAATGGTACACTTTTCAGGTTTCCCAATGTTTCCATTCCAGGAATGACACAAAAAGTCATGTTTTTTGATAGAGTATGGCTTTTTAGGATGGTGTTTTCATGACGAATTTATGCAAAACACGTAGACGGAAGCATTAACTTTCAAATGAGAATATCCCGCCATTGCTAGAGAAATAACAAAGAAACAGAGGGACATCAGCGTTTCAAGCTCTCTTTTAAAGTTCCTCAGAAAGCTTTTGGTATTAACTTTTACTGTTAAGATAGATATAAATAACAGTTACCATTCCCGAACTAAACTTCAAAGAAATTTTCGTCCCATTGGGCAGCTGTTTTTTTTGTGTTTTTCTTCTTTTTTTTCAAAACACGTTTTTTAGTTTTCACATACTAGGGGGGCTAGTATGGGAAGTATTCAAGAGGGGTATTGTGAATCTCCAGTTAATAATTTTTGACCATAGAAATTTTAATAGTAAACTTAACATGGCCCATAGCCTTTGCGCTCAAGAAATGACGCCAAATCCTGGTATTTCCGGTCCCCATACGGTACTTTTCAATGGCATTAGCAAGTTGAATTTACAAAAAGCATGTAGGTATAAGCATTAAATTTAATATGGACCTTAAACAGCTCTCTAAAATGTTCGAGCACCCCAATAGTGCCAAAGAGGAAAAGAGAGGTATCAGTGATGCATAGGCTAAAACAAGATTTTCTTGTGTTTTCAAAATGGGGGACTGGAAGCCACCGGCTTAGGGTTTTCGACCATTGTGATTCTAAGCATATTCTTATGCTAGTTGTGTCAACAAACGTTTTTAAACTCTTGGCCACTATGGGCAGTGGTTTTCTCTATACTAGTGGCTTCTCTACATGCGTTTCTCTAGTGGTTACTAGGTTTTCTCTATACTAGTGGCTTCTCTATTTGTGTTTCTCTAGTGGTTAATAGTTTTTTTCTATACTAGTGGCTTTTCTATATGCGTTTCTCTAGTGGTTAATAGGTTTTCTCTATACTAGTGGCTTTTCCATATGCGTTTCTCTAGTGATTTATAGGTTTTCTCTATACTAGTGGCTTCTCTATATGCGTTTCTCTAGTGGTTACTAGATTTTCTCTATACTAGTGGCTTCTCTATATGTGTTTCTCTAGTGGTTAATAGGTTTTCTCTATACTAGTGGCTTCTCTATATGTGCTCCTCTATTGTTTAATAGGTTTTCTCTATACTAGTGGCTTCTCTATATGTGTTTCTCTAGTGGTTACTAGGTTTTCTCTATACTAGTGGCTTCTCTATTTGCGTTTCTCTAGTGGTTACTAGGTTTTCTCTATACTAGTGGCTTCTCTATATGTGTTACTCTAGTAGTTAATAGGTTTTCTCTATACTAGTGGCTTCCTCTATATGTGTTTCTCTAGTGGTTACTAAGTTTTCTCTATACTAGTGGCTTCTCTATTTGCGTTTCTCTAGTGGTTACTAGGTTTTCTCTATACTAGTGGCTTCTCTATATGTGTTACTCTAGTAGTTAATAGGTTTTCTCTATACTAGTGGCTTCCTCTATATGTGTTTCTCTAGTGGTTAATAAGTTTTCTCTATACTAGTGGCTTCTCTAGATGTGTTTCTATAGTGGTTACTAGGTTTTCTCTATACTAGTGGGTTCTCTAGATGCGCTTATCTAGCGGTTACTAGGTTTTCTCTATACTAGTGGCTTCTCTAAATGTGTTTCTCGAGTGGTTAATAGGTTTTCTCTATAGTAGTGGCTTCTCTATATGTGTTTCTCTAGTGGTTAATAGGTTTTCTCTATACTAGTGGCTTCTCTATACGTGTTTCTCTAGTGGTTAATAGGTTTTCTCTATACTAGTGGCTTCTCTATATGATTTTCTCTAGTGGTTACTAGGTTTTCTCTATACTAGTGGCTTCTCTATATGTGTTTCTCTAGTGGTTAATAAGTTTTCTCTATACTAGTGGTTTCTCTATATGTGCTTCTCTAGTGGTTAATAGGTTTTCTCTATACTAGTGGCTTTTCTATATGTGTTTCTCTAGTGGTTACTAGGTTTTCTCTATACTAGTGGCTTCTCTATATGTGTTTCTCTTGTGGTTACCAGGTTTTCTCTATACTAGTGGCTTCTCTATTTGCGTTTATCTAGTGGTTACTAGGTTTTCTCTATATTAGTGGCTTCTCTATATGTGTTTCTCTAGTGGTTAATAGGTTTTCTCTATACTAGTGGCTTCTCTATATGTGTTTATCTAGTGGTTACTAGGTTTTCTCTATACTAGTGGCTTTTCTATATGTGTTTCTCTAGTGGTTACTAGGTTTTCTCTATACTAGTGGCTTCTCTATATGTGTTTCTCTAGTGGTTACTAGGTTTTCTCTATACTAGTGGCTTCTCTATATGTGTTTCTCTAGTGGTTAATAGGTTTTCTCTATACTAGTGGCTTCTCTATATGAGTTTATCTAGTGGTTATTAGGTTTTCTCTATAGTAGTGGCTTCTCTATATGTGTTTCTCTAGTGGTTAATAGGTTTTCTCTATACTAGTGGCTTCTCTATATGTGTTTCTCTAGTGGTTAATAGGTTTTCTCTATACTAGTGGCTTCTCTATATGTGCTTCTCTAGTGGTTAATAGGTTTTCTCTACACTAGTGACTTCTCTATATGTGCTTCTCTAGTGGTTAATAGGTTTTCTCTATACTAGTGGCTTCTCTATATGTGTTTCTCTAGTGGTTAATAGTTTTTTTCTATACTAGTGGCTTTTCTATATGTGTTTCTCTAGTGGTTAATAGGTTTTCTCTATACTAGTTGCTTCTCTATATGTGTTTCTCTAGTGGTTAATAGGTTTTCTCTATACTAGTGGCTTCTCTATATGTTCTTCTCTAGTGGTTAATAGGTTTTCTCTACACTAGTGGCTTCTCTATATGTGTTTCTCTAGTGGTTACTAGGTTTTCTCTATACTAATGGCTTCTCTATATGCGTTTCTCTAGTGGTTACTAGGTTTTCTCTATACTAGTGGCTTCTCTATACTAGTGGCTTCTCTATACTAGTGGCTTCTCTATATGTGTTTCTCTAGTGGTTACTAGGTTTTCTCTAAACTAGTGGCTTCTCTATATGCGTTTCTCTAGTGGTTACTAGGTTTTTTCTATACTAGTGGCTTCTCTATATGTGTTTCTCTAGTGGATAATAGGTTTTCTCTATACTAGTGGCTTCTCTAGATGTTTCTCTAGTGGTTACTAGGTTTTCTCTATACTAGTAGCTTTTCTATGTGTTTCTCTAGTGGTTAATAGGTTTTTTCTATACTAGTGGCTTCTCTATATGTGTTTCTCTAGTGGTTACTAGGTTTTCTCAAGACTAGTGGCTTCTCTATATGTGTTTCTCTTGTGGTTAACAGGTTTTCTCTATACTAGTGGCTTCTCTATATGCGTTTCTCTAGTGGTTACTAGGTTTTCTCTATACTAGTGGCTTCTCTATATGTGTTTCTCTAGTGGTTAATAGGTTTTCTCTATACTAGTGGCTTCTCTATATGTGGTTATCTAGTGGTTAATAGGTTTTCTCTATACTAGTGGCTTCTCTAAATGTGTTTCTGTAGTGGTTACTAGGTTTTCTCTATACTAGTGGCTTCTCTATATGTTTCTATAGTGGTTAATAGGTTTTCTCTATACTAGTGGCTTCTCTATATGCGTTTCTCTAGCGGTTAATAGGTTTTCTCTATACTAGTGGCTTCTCTATATGTGTTTCTTTAGTGGTTACTAGGTTTTCTCTATACTAGTGGCTTCTCTATATGCGTTTCTCTAGCGGTTACTAGGTTTTCTCTATACTAGTGGCTTCTCTATATGCGTTTCTCTCGTGGTTACTAGGTTTTCTCTGTACAAGTGGCTACAACCATAGAACTGCTTCTTAAAATCTGTTTTTTAAATTTATTCCTTTAGTCAAAATATACGGTAGGTGCTATTATAAAGGTGCACAGAGGAGTAAAAAGGGGTGTTATATCCTACTCTTTTCACTCTATCTGTATTTTTAGTATTTTAGATGCTTGTTTTCCTGGTTTTGTTGATGTTTTTACTTTGTATATACTGATGACCTAATTCTGATAAGCCCGTCCGAAAATCGTATTGCCTAAATGGTTTCCGCTAATTTTGTTGCTTTTTCTGGTGTAGATATTTAGATCAATTACATAAGTTTGGGTTTCCCACCTGTAATTGTACTAGTTCTTTTCTTCTGAAACATTCCACAATTGCTCTTGCATCTGATGGCTTAGTTCCTGTTACTAATAGGGTTCCAAGTTTCACTTAGAGGACTGTTTCCAATATAGAAAATATTGGAAAAAAAATCGAAAAAAATGCAGACTAGTTGTGCAGTTTGTCAGAAAGTAAGGAAACAGACTTGCTCTGACACAATTATACTTTAGTAAATTATTATATTATAATAACATTACATAATATTTTAGTTATAATATCGCAAACTATAACGTATTATTATATTATAATAATAATTATAAACTTTTAAATAATAACAACTCCCAAACTAGGATAATTCTGTCCTTTGTGCTTAAGATCTTTTCATTATTCTTAAAAATGGTGACTTAAATAGAATATGAATTAAGTATTTTAAGTTTCGCAAACTTTTTACTAATATCTATATCTTATTTTATTTCTGATCTACGTCTTGGCTTCTTATTTTCGTAAACTTCTTCTGAAGTTTCAATAACTTTCTTTTTTAGTAATTTTGGTGTTATGGATATAATTTCAAAGTTAGTATGGAAAATTCTCAAGTATGGCTTATGTGTGTTAATCCCCTCAACACCCTTTTGTCGAATTTTTTGTAATTGAATATACCGATTCTATTTTCCTATTTATTTCCTCCACCATTATTTTCATTGTGTGGGTTATAATAACTTATCCCCTATAGGGGTGCTACCATTTCGACTAACCGTCAAAAGCACTAAACGTAATGACGTCGACAAGGAAAATCCGTCAGAACCACTAACTGTCAGAACGTCGACAGTCATAACATCGACGCGTCAATTCATCGACAGTCACAATCGCCACCCGTTAGAACGTCAACAGTCATAACATCGACACGTCATAACATCTAAAAAAATTTTTTAGATGTTATGACGTGTCGATGTTATGACTGTCGACGTTCTGACGGTTAGTGGCTCTGACAGATTTTCATTATGAAAAATTTTTTTAAGTTTATATAATAGTAATAATAATATAATAGTTTAGAAACAAATTTGGGCTATATATTTGCAAATCAGGGGGGTGGGGGTAAAGCATAGCATATATTAAATACGTAACCTAACCTAGGTACCTTTTCCCCCTTAAGACGTGTCGATGTTATGACTGGTTAGTGGTTCCGACGGATTTCCGTTATGACTTTATTTTTAGATGTTATGACGTGTCGATGTTATGACTGTCGACGTTCTGATGGGTAGCGATTGTGACTGTTGATGACCTGACGTGTCGATGTTGTGACGGTTAGTGGTTCTGACTGATTTTTTGTCAATGTTATGACGGATTTTTTCGATGTCCTGACGGTTAGATGTTATGACGCCTTCCCTCCCCTATAAACTTAAAAAGAAAATAATCAATTCCAACCTTAACTGTAGTAAAAATATAGCAAGGCTACATAACGGGAATTCAGAGAAAGGCTTGATATCATGTCATTATTGACATGAATTTAGTATTTTTGTTCCTTCCAAATTGGAATTTGTGCTTGATTTTTTTTTTTTTTTTTTTTTTTTTACAACCAAAATCCTTATACTGCTTCAGCTTAATAGCAAGAAATAACTGAGAATAGCAGCCCACACATGAGTAGCGCCAGTTTACGAAAAACTAAGGAGGAACAAGATGTGTTTTCAATATCTAGGGGGGTGGGCAAATTCCTTCATTTTTTTCAATGAAAATACCAAGAAAGGGCAAGCTTCAATGAATATTAACTAAAGAGGTATTTTTTAAATCGGGGAGGGGGGGGGGAGGGTAAACATCTAGGGAAAGGAGGAAGCCCTTCTTCCCCTAATTAACACCACTATCAAGCAGAAACAAATATTCAGAAATTTCATTCTGGATCTACCCCCTGTTACCATAAATCCTGTACATGTCCACACATGAACCTTTAGGTAAGGCTGATATTAACCTTATTATCAGACTATATCCTTACCTTTCGACATTCCTTCCAATTTTACTTGAAGTTGCCTCAGTTCTAATTCCCGCCTATCAATCTGACGTTCGTCATTACACTTTTCAGTTAATAGCTTTTCTTTACCATTTCTCAAACTGACAAGTTTAGCTCTTAAGTCCTTTTTTTCATCATTCAAATTCTCAAGAAGAGTTTCTGTTTTAGCATCTGGAAAGAAATAGTATAATATTAAAAATATAATATAATGTTATATTAAACGGATGTAATATAATATGTAACATAGTAACATATTACATATTATAGTAATTTAATATAATATTATATTAAAAAAAATTTAATATTAAATGGATGTTTTAATAATACATTTATTGTGAAACGGACACAGGCGTTTTCATATCAAATTGTTTTGTGTTTCTGTGAACCAAAAAATGACTGTAACAATTAGAATTCCTGCATATAGGGTAAATTTCTATTTTTAGGCATACACAATGTATGATTAAACGAGTATGGCAATATTTTTCTTATTTTAGATGTGGTGGCTAAAATTTTATTCTTAGCTTCAGACTAATCAAGCTTTTCCATGGAATCTTCCAAACAGAAGATTTTTTAGGGGAGTAAGGGTAAATCCTTATGTGCAGGTTTTTCAAATAATATTTCATACCGGTTTGTTGCATTTCAAATCAAAATTACAATTTATAACCAATGCAAAATCCTCATTTAATATTTGATTCTAGTTCTATCTATGTGGATAAAAGTGGCACAGTGTGGCAGCATGACATTAAAACGACAGGGGATCCATTAGAGGGCGTCCAGTAATTTTAGTTTGATGGTATATAGCCAGGTAGTCTCAGAAAAAAAATGTATCCAGTTTTCCAGTAAAAAAAATGGTACTTCAATATGACATGAACTGATTTGTATGTTAAGAACTTTAGTAGATCCAAAACTACTGATCAAGTAAGTAGAAGTTCCATGCCTTCTCTTTCAAGTTTCCGTAAAAATCAGTTTGATACAAATGCGATTGGAAAAATCAAACCAAGAGTGAATATAGGATTCTCCTGGCAAATTCACTGGTTTAATTTTAATCTTATTCAAATTAATTTTCCGTGACAATGCAAACATCTGGACAGGTTAGTAAATCTAGGAACTGGGGGAAAAATGAGCCTCTTAGATGTTTTAAGAAGAAGGAGAAAATGATGAAATTATTCTATAACATGATACGGAAATGGGCTGAATAGTCTCGACTGAAAAGCCTGGTCACACCACAATAGAAGACGACGATATTTTCTCTACATTTTCTGCATATTTTCTTTGCAACGACATGATAGAAAAGAGGAAAAGTATATATAAAAAAAGAATGTTTACATTTCACAAAAATTTGGGAAAAACAGTAAACTTTAAAAAAATAGGAATAATCTTCTAAGTCATAGGCGCACATGATTCCAATGCTTAGGGGAGGATGATTAGAGTATTGTACACATCGTCAAAATAGAAGAAGAAGTAAATTTTTAAGCCACTATTTTTAATTTTTTTTCAGGGAAAACTCATCAATCTCAGAGAAAGAGGTAGGAGCTATTCTCCATCCCCAATTGTCTGGTATGAGTTAATTGATTTGTTTAATTTCACTAGCATATTTGATTTTATGTTCTAGTGTTCAAATATTTTGTGTTCTAACCAGGGGCGTCATTTGGGGGTGGCACGGGGGGGGGCAGTTGCCCTTTGACTATCCAGATAGGGACCCCCTCTTGCCCCCAATAAAAATCCTGGAGATTCGCCCCTGGTTCTAACATTCATGGAGCAGGCTACTAGGGTAAATCCTTATTTTTTGGCAACAATTGTATCTGGCTTTAATTTAGACTTGAGTTAGAATTGGTTTTACACTGGCATTAGTAATATGACAAATTTGCATTCTACCCAACAGTATAAAGATAAAGAATAGTAAGACAAAGAATAGTAGGAATGGCACAACAAGTAAAAAGGAACCATTGTATAGGTAAATATATTTAGCAAATTTGAGATTCAAAATGAAAAAAAAATTGAGTCTTTATGCTCTAACTCATTGGTCTTGGGAAATTCTACAGTAGAAATTTCATCCAAAGCTTCATAAAAATGTAATTATTTCATTGTTCATTTACTTTGAATCCTGGAACAAGCAGATACTACAACACCAAGAAATCTTATTGGAGGGGGGAGGAAAGGGCAAGAACTACCAAGATTTTGTGGGGGAGGGGGTAGATAGCTGTACATTTTAAACTTTTTGCTGTGCCCAATTTACTGTTCATTACAAGTCTGATGATTCATATAAATCTAGTAGCAAAACATAACTAGTCATGCGTTTTGAAACCCCTTCTACTTGTGCTCAAGGCTTTCAACCTTCAGGGTTCTCAGTTAGGTAATTTCAGTTAGCAGACAATTTAAGCAGCCTGAAGCTTGAAACAATATTTAAACTCTCGGAAAGTCAAATATAACTTGGAAACTTCAATTTATGCCTCTAAAAAGATGAGGGCAGAGTGCCAGTGATATAAATGAGGTAGTCTGGGTTGATTATTATGGTAGTGAATTCTTACCACCTGAGAGAGTTAAAAATGAAAGGTCTAGTGATAAGCTAGTTAAACTTGTTCCCGAAGAGCCAATCATTTAGGCATACCTAGCGCTATGATTATACATCTGTGCTCAAAGTTGAAAAAAAAACTATCTGCTGATAATAATCAAATCTGTGTATTACACTTACTGAATGACGGCCCCTTTTTGATGCAGCATCTATATTGCATATCAGACCATTTTAATTGATTGACTTTGTTCGAAGAATACTGTTTTTTAGGTACAGTTACCCACCCTAGTGGTGAAGAGTGTTAAGCCTGCAGTTAATCCGCCTTCTAACAGGCCCATTGCTGTATCTTCTGTACTTTGCAAACTATTTCAAAAGCTAATTCAGTTAGTGTCACTTGGGCCCCAAATACAAACTCCTATTTTTAAAGGGAAAGAAATATTTGTTATGCAAATCAACAGATTATCTAGAGGGATTGCAGGGGTATTTTAATCGGAGTATGCTGTGAAAATTGGGTAGAAGATTTCTTAAACAAAGCGCCCTGTCCGTAATTCTAAACCCGAGGGGTGAAAAAATCAGGAGAGCATATGAATAATATTGGAACATTATTTATTGATTTAATACGATAACAATCCGAGGAACAAATCTGGTTGTATTGGTTCGTAACGTCCTATTTTGTAGGTATCAAAATTTTACTATTTTGGTTATATTGAAATGTAACACGAAAAGATTCTTTTAATAAAACGGTGGACTAAATATTAAAGGGCGTCTACAGGTTGAACGAAAATTGATATAAATAACGGTTGGGATCTAGGCGGTTTTACGGACGAAACCGTTATAAAATCTACGAGTCAGTTTTTCTTATCTTCCAAGTGTGAACTACCACAAATCACCAATAATAAATAAATGAAACCCAAAACGAACAGGAATTAGGCTACAATAGATAACTTAGAAAACTGAAAACGTGCAAAAATTATAAGGATTGGACTCACAACCCCCAAGTCATTTCAAGACCAGAACATAATTTGCACTTTATAAAAAAGAAATAATCGTGGATTGTCAGTTTGATATACATATTCTTGTATTTCATCCTTAAAGTCTTAATACTTCTTTATTTATTATAAGTCAAAAAGTGAAAACATTTAAAATGTATCTTGTACCTAGTAAAGTGCAAATTATGTTTTGGCCTTAAGGTGTGGGGGGTTGTCAGCCATACTCATGTTAATTTTTGCTTTTTTTTAGTTTTACTCGGTTATTTATTGTAATTGCTGTTAGTTGGTGGTGATTTGAGGTAGGTTTACGCTAAGAAAATTATTTGTATTTATTTCTACTCATTTTTGGCTTAACGGGAACTCTTTATTTTTCATTAACAAACATGTTTTGTTGAAAAAATTTATTAAATTAAAAAGTTTTCCAATTCCCTCCAGACAGTTACATTTTAGCAGAAAATTCCACCCAGAAAATTTCTTGTGGACGAGCTCGGGTGAGAAATTTTTCTTACAGTGTCCCTCGAACATATTTTGGTGGTTTATCAGGGCTAAAATCCGAGAAGCTTTCAATATCCATAAGGCTGTACACCTCGTTTTCTCCAAGTAAAATTGGATATACTAAAGATATAAGCCAGGGTTATGTTGATAATCACTTAGGGCAGCATACCACATTTGCCAATCCAGTCGGGGTTGCAAATATACTGTAAAAAAATGTTGATAAATCACTAGGGACAGGGCGAATCATTTTTTATACCTTCGCAAGAGTGTACTCAACACCTTCTTAAAGTTTATTTTGCTATTGGATGAACAGTGTAACAATGCACACAGAACACAAGTAATGCACTGGCACAAGTGCTCGCAAATTGAACAGATGGTATTAACATGTAACATGGCAATTCTTATTATATGCCTGTCATCTTATTATAGCCTGTTAAAGTACAGACTTTTAGACAGCGTAAACACGAGTTTTAGACAGCGTAAACTTGAGTGAGTGGCGTATAATACACAAGACCTAAAATTCCTTTCCCTAAGGAAAATAAAAAACAAAACTCAAAATAAAATTCTCAAACTTGGAAACCCTTATTTTCCACGGGGTGGTATTTTCCGTGGGGGTATTTCTCGGGGGAGGGTAAACGCCTAGAACCAAAAAAAAAACACGGAATAATTTTCTTCGTTTTAAATTTTAATGTCGCTTTTTCTTTTATTTGAAAAAATAAATTATGTAATTCAATTTTGTTTCTAATAGTGTCGTAAATTCAAAATGAAGGGATTAATTCGCTCCCGATCATTAACATTCGATGCAAGTACAGAGATTGAAAGATCTTATTCTAATTCTAGGGTGTATATGATAAATGCAGTGATGTTTTACAAACGAAAAGAAAACAAGCACGAATAAAAATTTCTCTGTCATCAGGAACACATATTTTAAAAAGTGTTCTAAGACGTGTTATGGAATAGCTTATATTATATACAAAAAAAATAAAAAGATAAACTTATTAGTCGTTAGCCAGGCCCCGTTTAAGTTCGCATCATTATAAGACTTTATTTCTGCTTGTCTTAAATTTTGATTAATAAAAAATTCCACAAAACAAGTTTTTGAAAGAAAAGTAAAGAGCTATAATAATCCACAAGAGTTGACATAAAGTAAAATAATTTTACAAACGTAAAACCACCACAAATCATCATCAATAAATAAATGAAACCCAAAACGAACAGAAATTAGAGGCAAAGCTCTAGCGTTACCTATAGTAAAGGCCATAGGGTTCCAATGTTTTATTATTATTATTAACTAAAAAAACTTTTTCCACAAAATAAGTTTATCAAAGAACAGTAAAGAACTCCATTAAACAAAAAATGAGCAAAAATAAAATCAAATAACCTACAAAGCGTGAAACTACCACAATTCAGCATCGATAAATAAATGAAACTCAATACAAACAGAAATTACAATAAATAACCGATTCAAACTCAAAACGAGCAGAAATTAACATAAGTTGGGCGCAAAACTCCTATGCCTTCCCAAGGCCAGACAAAATTTGCACTTTACTGAAAAAAATATAAATTTTTTTACTTTTATAACTTTAATAAATCAAATAATATCAATAATATTAAGTTTCATACCTCCTCTAGTTGACCTGAAATGAAAAACTTGATACCGCTCGCAAAAAAATCTGTTTACTTTCTTTGACAGCTCGGATACACTTACGCTATTTTGATTTGGTTAAATTTTAAGAGCAGAAATAGCCCCGAAAGTTAGATCATAATACCCTCGGTCGTTCTTGGGATACTGCTGAGATTCCTTATTGATACTTAACATTTAAACAGTGCATTTTTATTTAATATTAAGGAAAAATCTATTTTTTAAAAATAATGGGAAAATGGGTGGGTGGGCGTGGTATGTTGGGAGGGGGATTAATTGCCCTCCAATCACTTTCGACTATTAATACGGGCATCACCACTTTCTATTTTCAATCGAATGAGCCCTTTTTGAAGTTCCCACGACAACTTCTTCGCTACGAAGTGCCCTGGTCTAAACAACAACAACAGCAAAAAATAATACATTATACCCACATCAATCTTCATTATAAAATGTCAAACCTTCCAATCACTTTCGACTATTAAAAAGGGCATTAGGCCTTTCGATTTCCAATCGAATGAGCCCTTTTTGAAACGACAACGCTTTCTATAAACACCTATATGCCCCCAGAGCATAAATTACAACCCTTACCCTAAAGTCTCTTAGGGTGGTTTTCATCCTCTAAGATCTAATATCCAGTTTCAACCATGTTAAACAAAATGGCTATCTCAAAATTTTGATTGGATGTGTTTGGGGAAATGGTGGGCGTGAGAAGGGAGGTAGTCGCTCTCCAATCACTTTTAACTATTAAAAATGGCCCTAGCCCTTTCGATTTCCAGTCAAATGAGCCCTTTTGAAGTTTCTACGACAAAACTTTCAATACAAATCTTATATGCCCCCAAGGCATAACTTACAACCCTTGCCCTGAGTGCTGGGGGGGGGGGGGGTATTATTCTCAAAGACCTAATTTTCTGAACTTTCTGCTGCGTTGAACAAAATGGCTATCCAAAAACTTTGACTGGATGTGTTTGAAAAAATGGTGGGCGTGAGAAGGGGGTTAGTTACCCTCCAATCACTTTCGACTATTACAAAGGGCACTAGCCTTCTCAATTTCCATTTGAATGAGCCCCTTTTGAAGTTTTACGATAACTCTATCTATAAAAACCTTATATGCCCCCAGGGCATAACTTACAGCATTTGCCATTGGGGCTCTGGGGGGGTTTGTCATCCTTAAATACATAATTTCCAGAACTTTCAACTACGTTGAACAAAATGGATTTCTCTAAACTTTGATTGAATGTTTTTGTGGAAATGGTGGGCGTAAGAGGGGGTTAATTACTCTCCACTCACTTTCGACTATTAAAAAGGGCAATTTCAATTTCCAATCAAATGAGCCCTTTTGAAAGTTCTGCAACAACTTTTTGAAGTTTCTATGACAAGGCGTTCTATAAAAACCTTACATGCCCCCAGGGCATAACTTGCAATCCTTGCCCTGAAGGCTGTGGGGGGGGGGGGGGGGGGTTCATCCTTAAAGACCTTATTTCCAAAACTTTTGATTGGATTTCTTTGGGGAAAACATAGGCGTGAGAGGGGGTTTAGTTGCCCTCAAATCACTTTTGACTATTAAAAAGGGCACTAGCCCTTTGAATTTCCAATAGAATGAGCCCTTTTTCAAGTTTCTACGACAAAGATTTCAATAAAAACCTTGCATGCCCCCAGGGCATAACTTATAACCCTTGCCCTGGAGACTGTGGGGGGAGTGTCCTGCTCAAAGGTATAATTTCATGAACTTTGAACTGCGTGGAACGAAATGGCTATCACAAAATTTTTATTGGATGTGTTTGGGGAAATAGTGGGCAAGGAAGGGGTGTTAGTTGCTTTCCAATCACTTTCGACTATTAAAAAGGGCAATAGCCATTTAAATTTCTAATTGAATGAGCCCTTTTTGAAGTTTCTACGACAATGCTTTCTATAAAAACCTTATATGCCCCCAGGGCATAATTTACAACCCTTGCCCTGAGGGCTGGTGGGGGGGAGGGTTGTCATCCTCATAGACCTAATTTCCAGAACTTAAAACTACGTTGAATAAAATGGCTATCTCAAAATTTTGATTAGATTTGTTTGGAGAAAAGCTGGGCGTGAGAAGGGGGTTATTTGCCCTCCAATCACTTTCGACTACTAGAAAGGGCACTAGCTCTTTGAATTTCCAATCGAATCAGCCCTTTTTGAAGTTTCTACAACAACAACTTCTATAAAAAAAAAACCTTATACACCCCCAGGACATAACTTACAACCCTTGCCCTGAGGGCTGTGGAGCACTGTCCTCCTCAAAAACATAATTTCTATCTGGAAATCAACTACACTGAACAAAATGGCTATCTCAAAATTTTGACTGGATGTGTTTCGGGAAATGGTGGGCGCGGAAGGGGTGTTAGTCGCCTTCCAATCACTTTAGACTATCAAAAAGGGCACTAGCCACTCCAATTTCCAATTGAATGAGCCCTTTTCGAATTTCCGACGACAACTTCTTCGATACGAAGTACCCTGCTCTAAAGGAAAAAATTAATAAATAATACATTGTGCCAACATCTTTCTTATATGCCCCCAGGGCATAACTTAAAACCCTTGCCCTGAGGGTTGTGGGGGAGTGTCCTTCTAAAAAACATTTTCTATCCGGAAATCAACTAAGCTGAATAAAATGGATATCTCAAAATTTTAACTGGATGTGTTTGGGGGAATAATGGGCATGGGGGGGGGCTAGTTGCCCTCAAATCACTTTTGACTATTAAAAAGGGCACTAGCCACTCCAATTTCCAATCCAATGAGCCCTTTTCGAAGTTTCTACGACAACTCCTTCGATACGAAGTGCCCTGGTATGGAAAACAAAAAATAAATAATACATGGTGCCAACATCGTTCTTTACTTAGGCAGTGCGATTGTGCTGCCTATGATTATTTTTTTTCCCAGAGGCACTTCATATGGAAGGGGTCGTCGTAGAAACTTCAAAGGGGGCTCATTCGAATGGAAATCAAGAGTTCTAGTGCCCTTTAGAGGGTCAAAAGTGATTGGAGGGCAACTATCCCCCCCCCCGCCCATCATTCCCCCAAACACATCCCATCAAAAGTTTGCGATAGCCATTTTGTTTCAGCGTAGTTGATTTCCAGATAGAAAATATGTTTTTGAGGAGGGTACTGCCCCAAAACCCTCTGGGCAAGGGATTTAAGTTATTCCCGGGGGCCATATAAGAGCGATGTTGGCGCAATTATATTTTTTCCTTTAGAGCAGGGCTCATTCAAGTTGAAACTATAAATAAAGCATAAATGAAACTTAAAACGAACACGAATTAAATAAACAATCAATGCAAACAAACATACAACAGATATTAATGTAAATTAATAAATAAATCTTAAAACGAGTGAAACTTAAATTGAATATGCAAATCAAGCTTCAAACGAACAAAAATCTTTACAAATAAGAGTTTGGGTATGACCTCCTCTCACTGTAAAAGTCTAAAAGCTACTGCGTCATTGGCGCTTTAGTGAAAACTATATGCGTCTTGAACAGTCTTGGAAAGTATAAACAGCATAAAATTGAATATCTGATGTATAATAAGATTAATTGTTAAAAGATTCATCAGTTCAAAAACTTATTTCACTGTAATTGTATTTTCATTTTCAATGCTGTAAGAATTGGAAAAGAAAATATTTGTAATATAATTCGTTTTCAGTTAAGCGCCAATGACGCAGTAGGCTTTTGGTTTTTGTTTACAGTTAGGAAAGGAGGTAGTATCCAAAAACTTGCTTGTAGTGAAACTATATTTGACTTTACCAACTTTAAAAAGAGCTAATAAATTAACTGAATATTTGATGTATAATGATATTAATTGCTGAAAGCTCATCAGTTCAAAATGTTACTATAATTTTAATGTTTATTTTCAATATGAAGTACAAAAGAAAACATTTGTCATAAAATTGGTTTTCAGTAAAGCGCCAATAACGCAGTAGGTTTTAGACTTTTACAGTGAGAGAAGGAGGTCATACTCAAATTCTTGTTTGTAGAGATTTTTGTTCATTTCAAGCTTGATTTGCATATTCAATTTTAGTTTCACTCTTTTTAAGATTTATTTATTAATTTAAATAAATAGCTCTTGCATGTTTGTTTGCATTGATTTTTTATTTAATTTCTGTTCATTTTCAGTTTCATTTATGCTTCAATAGGAAAATATTTTTTTTCGTTTCAAGCTTGATATTCATATTCAATATAAGCATTAATCGCTTTAAGATCAATTTATTCATTTGTGTTATTACTTGTTGTATGTTTTTTGCTATGACTGTTTATTTAATTTCTGTTCGTTTTGGGTTTCCTTTATTCTTTAATAGTATTTTCTGGTCGTTTTGAGTTTGAATTTTAAAAGATATTTGCATCTGCTGAGCTTAAGTTTAAAATAGCCTTTAATTTTCTTTGAAAAACTTATTTTTTGGAAAGTGTTTTTTTAATTAATTACAACAAAAAAATGAGTTAACCTCAAAATAATGAGGTACTAAGATGAGTTGGGCTGACAACCCCATGTCTTCTTAAGACCAGAACATAATTTGCACTTTGAGCGGCGCAGTCCGATAGTAACCGAAACTCTAAACACCGGAATTTTTATAACAATAGATACATCGAAAGAACTGGCTGTTTAAGTTGATTCCAAGTTTATAAAGTTCATTAAGTTTAATGTTTCCCATCAAAAGGGACGAGCCTGAGAAAATTCGCTTGATTTTCCAGAAAAGGGGACCCTCCCCCCACTCCCAGAAAAAAACGATCCAAACAAAAATAACACCATCAAATTCAGCATGTCAGTGAACTCTACTGTGAAAGTTTCGAGCTCCTATCTACAAATATGAGGAATTTTTTATTTTTTTTTTGGCAGAATAAAGATCACGGATACGGGTTTAACTTTTTTTTTTTTTTTTTTTTTCCTTTTTTTTCAGGGTTGATTGTATCGATCCAATGGTCCTATAAGATCAGAAAGCAGCTCTTTCGAACTAAAAAAAAAGGTTCTAGTGCCCTGTTTTAGTGACCAAAAAGATTGGAGGGTACCTAGTCCCCTCCCAAGTCCATTTTCTCCCTAAGGATATCCGATCAAAATTTTAAGATAGCCATCTAATGCAGCATAGTTGAAAGTTCTACTCTATTTTTTGAACAAATGGCTATCTCAAAACTCAAAACAACAAAGCAACATTAAAACTCAAAACGAGCAGAAATTATTCCGTATATGAGGGGTTGCTCCCTCCTAAATATCTTGCTCTTTACGCTAAGACTGTTAGCACTTTTATAAAAGCTTTCTATTCCAATTAAACAGCCCCTTTCTGTCAGTAGCTGTTCTTAAAAAAAATGAGACAAACAATCAAACTTTAACTTAAGGTAGGCTGTTAAGCAGAGGGTAAGCCTTCATATACTCAATAATTTATGGTTGTTTTGAGTTTTAATGTTGCTCCTACTTTCAGTTAAAAAAGCTTGTTGTTTTTTTTTTTTACCGAATTTCTGTTCGTTTTTCAAATAATGCAGATAAATCTGGCTCACCTCCATGAAATATCCCCCTTCTCCCGGAAAATCCTCCGTGAAAATTTAATCAAACATATAGTACACCCCCCCCCCTCATCAATTTCCCTCCGGACAGGTCCATCCTCGCTGAAAATAAGAATAATCTTTCAAAATTGTCTACATACCGTAATCTTTATTAGGCTCTTTACCTACCGGGTTATTCATAATTTTATTAAAATCTTCTCTTTTAATTTCATGCTCATCTAAATTGCCATTTTTATTATTAGCGTTGACCCTCGATAGACACTTGGGTAGAGATCGGGCGATAATCGAGTGGACAATGGTGACGCAGATAAGCTCATTAAAGCGCAATAAATAGGCAATGGCATGAACTTGAAACCTGCATATTGCATTTGAAATTTTCGCCGAAATTTTACCCTCGCCACTGTGGATATGGGCGTTTTCAATAGATATCACGCATCAAGTGCATAATAAAAAAGATTCTTCGGAAAGACCTCATAAAGACACAAGTGACATAGACTAAATTGTTTTCATACATAAAACTCAAGCATGAAACAGTTTGGAACATCAAACTCCATTCTGGAACAGCATGAAACATCAAACTCCATTCTGGTTCAGTTTGGATTCCATTCTGGTTCAGACTTTGCCTTTGAATGCAATATAGTGGAAAATATCCTGCATGATGCACATCACAGCAAAGAAAATCTTGCTATTGGAGAATGTGATGCATGAAGAACTTTTGATTCAAGCCTTCATTCTCAGATTATATTCAGTAGACTCAAAATAGTTATTAAATTATCTGATAAATTAAAACAGGGGCGTCCTTCAGTAAAGAAATGAGTTAAACAGGAAACTGTTATGTCACCAGATCTATTCAGTAATAGCATTTCCTCTTCATAGTCCATAGTGACTTCTAGTTGCATACTTTTCCCGTCTTCTAGACTGACGGGAGAAAATTTGGAACAGTCATCAGAATTTTCAGACATCTTTAAAACACTTTTAGGCTTGTGTTTTTCCCAACTTTTTTAACACCCCTTTACCCGCAGGTGGCTTTAGAGGAAAGAGGTTGAGGGGGCGCTTATCCCGGGCGCAGAAATTTTAGGGGCGCGAATTTGAAATAAATAATCTAAAATTTATATACATTTTGTACTTTTAAAATTTTATCTTTATTAAAATAAAGCAGAGGTCGTAGTTGGCAGTAAGTTACTTACTTACTGTAACAATTGTATAATAATACTTAATACTTGCTGTAAGTATAGGGAAATTGAAGAGGCCAGAACCATCACTGCTTTCCTCTGAAGGATAGCCAACCACATTGACTATCCTCATGTGGATCCCCTCTTGCCCCCCCACCCATAAAAATGATCGAGCTACGCCCCTGGATATAGATATATCACTAGATGGGTTTGCAGACGACCTTCTATACTTGTCTGGAAGTTTCATTTCTCTAGAACCAAATTTTTAAATATTGGAAAAAGAAAATGATGAAATTGGTTTGAGTTTTAGCACATCAAAGCGTGAAATCCTTTTATTCAGTAGGGATAACCTTGTCCAAACCAAGATTCAACTGTGGTCACAAATAGTCATGTCTTCTGAATAGGTTGAATTGGCAATACTGCACAATTTACACAAGAACTTATTGTAAAACATAGAAAAAAATCCGTTTCGGGGTCTCTGTTAAAGCAGGAATCTAAATGTCACATAGTACTTGCACTGAGCATAGAAACTTCCCTTGCAAGTGCTTCACTAGATATGGTATGCATTTTGTCTGGGACGTATAACAAGAGGAACTCATAATCTTTTAAGACGTCTCTGTTGGTGGGTAGACCCCACTTGATCTGAATCCACTGACTATATTCTCAAGAGGGAAAGCCCTTGGATGCTTTTCCCAGTAGCTCAGCAATGTTATAAACTGATATAGTTTTGCATTTATGGGTAGTCATAAAACCTGCAGCTTCCTTGTTGTTATAGTCCTTAAAGGGCCTCATGACTATCCTTTCTAGAGGCTGTAGTTTGTGAGTAGCGTGGGTAGTGACAATTAAAAGTACAACACCACTATTTTTAGCTAGATCAAGCGATTCAATGGTGTATCGGCTGATCTGGTCGTCTATTTTCAGAAGTACAGGTGACTGTTTGGACTGTTTGAATTGATTGATAAAATACTGCAAGTAGAGCAAAAATGGGAGGCAGTCATCCAGCCAAAAGTATTTTCCGATCCAATCATGATGGTTCCTGGTAAAGCTCCCTTGATTAAAATTTCCGGACACTGTTTTCTGGGGAAAAATAAGTAGAGGGGCTATGTTCCCAATGCATTAACACCAACACAAATCATGGTCAACTGACTTCTTTCTGCTGACATAACCTTCTCTACTTACTTATGGCCTCACAGTGCAATACTATTCCAAGCATGTGGATATTTTTCAGACCCAATTCGTCAACATTCCAAATGTCTTGAGGTCTAAACATTTGCTTATCTATGTCGCGCTCTATGTTGTCAAAGGAAGCTCCTTCACTGTGACTGTTGAAAACAGTTGCCCGTCATAAGCTTGCACCTTTGGGCGTTCTTATCTGTAGAAATTTAAGGCAATCCATAAGAGCACAACACCAATCTTTACCTGCAATTCTTCCACTGCCTCCACTACCTTTGCATTTCCAGTTATCCGTCACTTTTATACTCTTAGTAATGGCATAAGTGTATGCAATCTTACGTGCTTCTAGGGGAGTAAAGTCGAAATGCACATCAGCTATAATTTTCAAGTAAGTTCTTAGTCCTTTATCTTGTGCCTCTGTAAATATTTATCATGTGTGGTAACAGGTTTTAAAGATTCTCAGTTCCAGACTTTGTAGATGGATTTTCAGCTTCTCAACTTTTTTCATGTAGTCTTGCAGCATTCCTCTAGGGACATTGATGGCACTTCCAGAGAATCCGACTGACTCTTTGTTGATTAAGATAGAAGAAACTGCTGTTTTCTTTTCTTCTTGATCCCAACTGCCTTTCTTTCTTTTCTACTCTGTTTTAATTTTAATAGTTTTATCTAGAATGAAATTTAACAGGAAAATATACAACTTCAGTTCACCTACTCGTTTGACAGGGTAAAGAAACACCAGAGCTAATCAATTTTTGGGTTGTGAGCTTGCTTAAAAAACAGGCTGTTTACACAATTTTTAAAAGTATAGCCCAGTTTTAGCCACCTTGGTGCCGCATGCTGAACCTATCCCAGTTATTGTGGCCAAACATGGAAATTTACCATCCTGCAGGATGAAAAAATGCTAACAGCAAACCAGTCAAGGTGGCACGACTCGGAAGCTGCCAAAAGACAGGCAAATAATAAGAGAATACAACATGAGTTTATTGCTTTTCTAATATTCGTAATTAAGCATAGGCCAAACTTTTATTGTCAATTCTGGTGTGCCTTGGGGTTCCATGCTTAGTCCACTTCTTTATCTAATCTATATTGATACCATGCGTTTTTATATATCAGATGCACTGATAACGTCTTTAGCTGATGACACGGTGTTTACAATTACAGCTTCTTGTCTGAACCAGTTAATTGAGAAGACAAATAAGGGCCTCGCTGAATTGAATAGTTGTACAAGTTCTAGTTATTTGGCAGTGAATATTTCAAAACCTAATTTCATGACATTTTGTAGAAATGGAGTTTCCTGTGTTTTAGATAATAAGATTGTTTTTAATGGTGAATTTTAAAGCATGTAAATGGTGTTAAATACTTAGGCTTTAGTCTTAATTTTAATTTAAGTTGGATATCGCATTGTGATTTTATGGCAGTTAAGATTTCGAGAGGATTGGGTGTGATTAGAAGATGTAAAAATCAACTACCATCAAATGTTTTACTTTTACTATATCATTCTATTGTTAGCCCTTATTTATCGTATGGTTACATGCAATAGACTAGTAGTTTTATTTCAAGTTTTAGAAAGGTCCAAATTTTACAGAACAAATTAGTTCGTATTTTAGGTAATTATATTCAGTTTAAAAATAGCATGTTGAATAGCTTTATAAGTTTGAAAATTTTAAATATTTATCAGTCATGGGATTATAAGTTAGTGATTTTTATATATCAATGTTTGAATAAGTGTTCAGCAGAGGTATTTTGGGAAATTTTTAGAGCTAATTCATCTTATCACTGTTATGAGACTAGAAATGCATATGACCTTGCATCTGAGCTTCAGAGTAATCAACGTGCTGCGTTTCTGCCTCGTTTTTCGGGACCAGGGGTGTGCAATTCCCTCCCAGATAGTATTAGGCAAGCTGAAAATGTAAGCTAGCTCAAGAGTCAATTGAAGCGTTACCTTTTGTGCAAAAATTGAGAAAGATTAGAAAGTTGAATGTTATTTCTCTTTATTTTTTTATTTATTTTGTTTTTTTATGTAGTAGTTGTAGAGCCATATAATAATGGATTTGCAGCAATTGTAAATAATCTTTTGATTTTTGTATATGACTGCAGTAAATCTTTTTTATTTTTTATGTTAAATAAATTAATTTGATCTAAAAACAAAAATTGAGCAAAATTCCACATTTAATAACGATAAAACGTGATTGAATCTGATTTTTTTTTTTGGTAAAAGCACTAATCAAGGCCAGACATTTTAAAAACATACTCTGCCATCTGTCAGAGTTTTTATAATCCACCAGAAGTCCCCATATGTTTTTATATTTAGATTATTTGCTTTGGCTAAATGTGGGCTCTGCTGATCATGGGCTGGTCTCCCATATAATGATTTTGATATTTAATATTGCCCAACTTTTGAATCAAATTCATAGATCAAGAAGCTGTTATCTAATTCTAATTTAATTTGTGTCAAATCGCTTTTATGGTGTTTACGTTTTTTTGGGAAGTGGAAGTAGGATAGTGGGTGTATTATATTATAGTATAGCAAGAAAAGTAGAACATCAAAAATGCTAAGACCAAGTTTTAGCGACATATAGAATGACGAGTTTCTAAAGATTTGTACAAATATAGTAATCATTTCTATCGGAAATGAATTTTGGTAAAATTCTACTTTAGCTACTTTTGGCTATCTTGGAATGGGGTTAGGTTAGAAAAATGAAACTTTCAGGGATGAGTCTAGAGATTATAGTATGTCACGGGAAGGTATTTTGAAGTAGCCTCTTCTACTCTTTCTATCCCTAGAGGGTCCTGAAATTTGCCTACATGACATGTCTTCACCTACTGAAATTTTGACAAAACAACAATTTACCTTAATTTTAAGTTACCAGTTTCTTTTTCTCTGACTTTAGCTCTGAAAATGCAATTTCAGTTATTTGAGCAGAATTTTAAGACATATTAATATTTAATTTCCAAAATTTAGGAAATGCATTTGAATATTTTTAAAACCTTGCAAATTAGAATTAAGCAAAGTTTTGAAGATGAAAGCAATTTTGTGGTACTTCATTTAAGCAGTAGATTTATTTTGTAAGGTTTCACATTTATAACACAGATTTTTAAAGGTCATCAAAGGTTAGGACCCTCTAGAGGGAGAAGGAGTGGAGGTAGGTACTTCAAAATATCTTCCCGGGACATACTTTAGCCTGTAGACCCATCCCTGAAAGTTTCATTTTTTTAACCTAACCCCTTTCCAAGATAGTCAAAAGTAGCTAAAGTAGAATTTTACCATGAATTTCATCACCCCCCCCTATATATGCCAATTCAGGGTATATATTTCTACAACCTAACCTAACCCTGAATTGGCATATATAGGTGGGGAGGCTGAAATTCATTTCTGATAGAAATGATTATTATATTCGTAATGAGCATAAAACAGGCATCGAATGGTGTATTCACTTTATTCATAACTCAATAATATGATTTGGTAGAACTTTACCTATTCTAGCCTAGGCTACATCTCTATTGAGAACTTTTCTAGGAAATTCAAACTCACCATTTTCGAAAGAAAAAGTTTTTATTACTGAGTTTCTGCTTTTTTCTATTGAATCTAGCTTAGTTTCCGTGTGAATCGCCAACTTTTGCCGAAATTGTCTGCTGATTTGGATAATTTTAGTCTCCATGTTTCTTTAAATTAAAATTTTAAATT